>NW_028162807.1:0-15581 GCF_964263955.1 Coregonus lavaretus
AGAGAGAGAGAGAGAGAGAGAGAGAGAGAGAGAGAGAGAGAGATTTTAGTCTCATCTGACCAGAGTACCTTCTTCCATATGTTTGGGGAGTCTCCCACATGCCTTTTGGCGAACACCAAACGTGTTTGCTTATTTTTTTCTTTAACCAATCTCTGCTGTGGAGCTTTGCAGCTCCTTCAGGGTTATCTTTGGTCTCTTTGTTGCCTCTCTGATTAATGCCCCCCTTGCCTGGTCCGTGAGTTTTGGTGGGCAGCCCTCTCTTGGCAGGTTTGTTGTGGTGCCATATTCTTTCAATTTTTTAACAATGGATTTAATGGTGCTCTGTGGGATGTTCAAAGTTTCGAATATTTTTTTATAAACCAACCCTGATCTGTACTTCTCCACAACTTTGTCCCTGACCTGTTTGGAGAGCTCCTTGGTCTTCATGGTGCCGCTTGCTTGGTGGTGCCCCTTGCTTAGTAGTGTTGCAGACTCTGGGGCTTTTCAGAACAGGTGTATATATACTGAGATCATGTGACAGATCATGTGACACTTAGATTGCACACAGGTGGACTTCATTTAACTAATTATGTGACTTCTGAAGGTAATTGGTTGCACCAGATCTTATTTAGGGGCTTCATAGCAAAGGGGGTGAATACATATGCACGCACCACTTTTCCGTTATTTATGTTTTAGAATTTTTTGAAATAAGTTATTTTTTTCATTTCACTTCACCAATTTTGACTATTTTGTGAATGTCCATTACATTAAATCCAAATAAAAATCCATTTAAATTACAGGTTGTAATGCAACAAAATAGGAAAAATGCCAAGGGGGATGAATACTTTTGCAAGGCACTGTAGATAGGTGGCAGTGTGATGAGGGACCATCCTTTGCACCCCACCCCACACTACGTCTCCCTTTCACCTTTTACACTGGAGGTGGGAGGGAAGACAAAACGCTGTCTCTTCAGTCTTGATGTGTGTGTCGGTGTCGGTGCAAGCCGGACGCCCCTGTTTAACTGCTGCTCGTCATTCGTCAGTGTGACGCCTCGCGCGCCCCTTCCCGTGGGATGATCCCGGGCCGAGATTCCGAAGCTCCATCCCACCGCTCCCCGCTCCCTGCCAAGTCCGCATGTGTCAGCAGCACACATTTCCTCCAGATGCAGAAGGGTGTGTGAGGTCTGTGCGTGTGCGTTTATCTAAACCATTTTAAGGTTTAACTCTTGTTTTCTCAATTATCAATAAAGAAAATGTCATTAGTGTACGCATGCAGGTGTTTTAGTTCTATCTGAAGGAATCCAATCCTTCCTTTGGTCTGGGGTGAGTTTTTGTCGACTCACTCGCGGTCGACAGGCACTGCATGTCTGGCCTTCCCAAAGGTACAACAACCACATGTGTTCGCCCCATAGCCCCAGCTCCAACTCATCTCAATGACAGCCAGTCAGCATGTGGGCACAGGGGGGCAGGGGAACGCAGGGAAACAGGGCCAGTAAAATAGCAGGTGACTGTCATAAACAGAGCCTGGCTATCTTCTCTTCTCCTCTGGCCCCCGGGAGGCTGCCATGGCAACATGAAGGAGCAGACCAGCTCGGTGGACTGGGATGCCCGAGGGCCTCTCTCGCTCTCTCACGCTCTCTCTCTCTCTCTCTCTTTACCCTCCCCTCCCGGCCATAACTCACCGCTGTGCAGTGTACCATTACCCTGCTCCAGCCTGGAAAATGGACATCACTATCGAGCTCTGTGAGGAAAGGGAGAGAGAGAATGGGAGGAGTAGGAGGAGAGAGAGGTGGAGAGCGAGGGATAAGGGGAAGGGTGGGTTGTCTGATGATTCAGCCCCTGCCTTCAAAAGCCCTGGCACCCCTGATAATGTATGGGTCTCCGTGTGTGTGAATGAGAGCGCATGTGTTTGTCTGAGTGTGTGTGGTGTGTGTGCGCGTGCCTATGTGTGAATGAGAGCGTTTGTGTGAGTGTGTGAGTGTGTGGTGTGCGTGTGTGTGCATGCCTATGTGTGTGTGCGCGTATGTGTGCAAGCGCTAAGAGCATTTTGAACACTTAATAAAATTATTTGTGGCTTCCCCCGCCAGTTCAAAGTGGCCCAGCTAGCTCTGGCTGCGGGGAAGTCTCTTGTACAATGGAAAAAGCTGTTTTCCTGTTGGAGGGCTCGGGGAGAAACCGCAAGCCTGCCTACCGCAGAGCCAGCCATCAAAGGGCTTTGAAGCACACACTTCGACCCCCCCCCCCCCACACACACACACAAACCACTTCCCACTCCCTCTGATCCAGGAACAGCTCACCTGGCACTTCTGACCACCATGTCCGACCGAACCATGGTTACGGTCCACTTCCCCCCCTCCCCCCCATGGGAAATCAAAAACTCCTCGTAGTTTCAATGAAAAGCCATATATGAAAGGCATCTAAAGTGGTTCCTCAATCCTCACTTAAAGCCTGTCATCCGGACCCAGTATGTTGGAATAGGCCTATAGGCCTTACACATGGAGTTGTCACTGATGTCTCCATATTGTGAGATCTTTATTTAGAAGATCCTGACGGGAGGTCTCCTGTCTTCTCTCTGATGTCTCACACAGCAGTGGGTGTCATCCGTCCCATCTTGAGAACACATGTAGGGGGAAATATATATATTTTATATAAAAGCGGATCACAGCTTGACACAGGCTATAAATGCTTTTGGCGAAGGCCAAACCGCCAGTACGTTATGAAATGAACAAGCCTCTATCTCCTCATTAGCAAAGGTACATTTCTCCCTGATTCCCTTATAAAACATGTTTCATATGAAAGGTATGTGTTCTATGAAACTCAGGGATGAGCTCAAGCCCTTATTCTTTTCCAGACTCCACAGTTAAAATCTCCATGTCCTCAAACCAAGATGGGGGGGATTTGTAGGCCTATTTATAGTTTGGAAAGGCAGTATTAAATTGTATCTCTTTCTTGATCTCTCTTGGTTTCTCTGACTCTCTCTCTCTCTCTACCTCTCTGGTTACAGTTGTTCTATCATCCGCCCCCCCCCCCTCCCCACACACACACACACACACCATCTCTTCTCCAATCTCAATAAGCTCAAAGTAGGACGCCACTTTAGACTAGTGTGTGTGAGTCTGTTAGGAGTAGGATGAAAGGTCAGGTTTGTGTCGTCTAACCCCGTCTAAGTCTAACCCTAACCCCCCTCCCCCTTAAGGTATGGGTTAGGATTGGGTGGCTGTAAACTGATCCTAGATCAGTGATAATGTACTTGTACCCGGAGCAGTGAGTCATGTATGAGGTCAGGGACTCAAGGCCTAAAACTTCCTCTTGGGATCTCTCCATGGTACTGAACCATGACATCACAGGGAGTCAGTCAGGCCACTCTATAGACTACCGCACATTACTTCAGAGTAAATTACGTAGATCAGCATCCAGGGTCAACCACATCCCCAGGTCAGGTTGATTTAAGGTCGGTGATGCCTTGTTCCCCCTAATGGTGAAGGTTAGGATTGGAAAGGGAATGCAGATCCTAGATTTTTGCCTCTGGGCATCTTATGGCTTCCTCTCCGTTTGGCTGGGTGTTTGTGTATGTTGTCTCTATTTACCTGATGTTTGTTACTGTATCTGTTGGAGTTCGTTGTCCCTAAGCAAGTGTTAGTACATTACTTCACCTGTCTATCCGGCTTGATGTGCACAAATTAACCTTTTTCTGACACTGTTTCACCCTTGAGTCGACCTTGTGCGATGCTCGCAGTCTCAAGACTTTTCCTTTCCCTTCAAACCCTCCTCCACTCTTTCTCCACCACAGACTCTTACTCACAGACCAAAAACACCTCATTCACAGAATGAACAGAAAATACCCCAAACTTTTGATATCAGCATTTTTGCCTCCCTTTGTAGTGGAGTGTAACACAGAGAACCCCAAGCTTAGTACTGCTTCCTGTCTGGATCTATGAGACGTAGCCTGACCTGCCTCCTCTCCTCTTAGTGGTTCTGGATCAGGTTCTGTTTTAATAACTACTGGAGAGCAGGCTGGGCCGCAGCGGCTGCATTCCTCTCCTGGGCGTTCTCGCTCTCTTAGAATGGGGAGAGAAAGAGAGAAACTGCTCTCTGCCCCTTAAAACCTACCTTCTGTGGCACACTGTGTGTCAGAGCTAGAGTCCAGTGCTGGGGGACTGTGGGGGAGGTTCTCTCTCTTACCATTTTAGTCATTTAGCAGACGCTCTTATCCAGAGCGACTTACAGTAGTGAGTGCATACATTTTTCATATTTGTTTGTTCTCTCTCTCTCTCTGTTCAGCTTCAGAGCAGGCATGAGGCTTTTCTAAATTTGTCAGTGATCCCCCTGCTAATGACACCCTCAGCTGTGAGAGTTGACCCCCTCAGCTGTGAGAGTTGACCCCCTCTTGCCCCCGTTCCTTTCCTGCTTTCTTGTTCACTACCCCTTTACACCCCCCTCTATCATCGGATTTGGTTTGTGCCACTAATAACCTATTACCTGTGGACTGTCAATCATGTGTATTTACCTTGTGCATGTGTGTGTGTGTGTGTGTGTAGGGGATTAGCTCAGTCAATCAACCCCACCCATTTAAATGCATATGCTGCATCTCCCATAATTATGACTGGACTCTGATAGACAGTGTACAGTAGTGCCCTCTTGTTCACATTTAAAAAGTCCTCCACTGTTACCACAGCTGCTAACAGGCCAATCAGGGATTGCTGTACACTGGGCTCAGTGACAGACAGCCATTGGAGCACCGGGCCTAACCTCCTCCCAGAGTCATCTGAGTGGAGGAGCCCCAAGGAGCTCCATTCAGCCTCGTGGTGAGGGGGCCACCTCCCCAGCACACTGCCCCAGCATGGGAGCCTCTGACTGGGCTACAAGGTGGATCCGCTGTCCCTCTCCCCCCACACCCCTCTGGTTCTCCCTCCCACCGGTCCCCCACGCCCAAGCCAAATAAAGCCTCTCAGCACCTCCTGTTTTCCTAATCCGTGAACTCTGACAGAGGAGCCGTGCTTGAAAGAGACACAACTCAACATGGGATGATCTCCTGGTGACAGGGGAAAGCTGAAAAAACGCTCCCCGGAATTTCGCAGGCAGGACCACCCTATTCCTCTCTCTTCTATCTCTCTCTTTCTATTTCTCTTTCTCTTTCTCTTTCTCTTTCTCTCTCTATCTCACCCCCCCCCCCCCCCCCCTCCCCCACCCTCCCCACCCTCTCCTATTGTTGATTGAAGCTCTTAGGCAAAACCTATTGGATCAGTTCCAATCACATAAACACCCTGATATTCCTTGTGACATTGCAGAACCTTGTATCCAAATTTTGTAACGCAAGCGGCTGATAATTTGTCACGTATTCCATGCACATAAAGCCATATATCAACCTGGGGAAATAAATTGGTTAACCTCTCGGGACTCAGAACCAGTAAAGCATCTTGTCACGTGCAATGTTAGATTGCAAGCACTGGCCATTTCAGTCCTTGCTGAATGACTGAATGACAAGGCACTTTAGCCAAGTGGGTAGAACTGCTGTCTTTTTGAGTAGGTTTGTGTGTTTAGGTGATAGATTTCAATTGAACCTGTAGGCCTAGCACATGACATGTGGATCACTCCACTTGTAAGAAGTAGCCTCTCCTTAGTAGTTAGCTGTAGTTATAGCCAACTAGCAAAGCATTTCTGTGTGGTATTCCCTACTCCTCACAGACATTCACACAGCTGTTGCTACTTCAACCACATTTAATGAGATACAGTGTCTGCCTCCGTCGAGAAGAACTTGTGGCTTGTGAAAAACTCTGTCAATGCTGAGAGCAGCAGATAATTTCTTGCTGAAGCTCAAACTTTCCGAGTGTTTCGGAGGTCAGCTTGCTATGCTATGTCTCTCAGCTGACGTCTTGGCTGAGAAGTGTGTGGAATTGGCACACACAAGTTCTACAGAGAACAGGCAAGTTGAACAATATCAGTCAGTGACATTTCCATACCAAGGACGGCTTCTTGTTCAGAGCTAGACTAGAGTGGCTATGTGGCGGTTAGCTTGAGTTGTTAGCTGTAGCGTATGCTTTTACTGTTAGCTTATGTTTTGAAAAGCTAACACAGAGTTGCTAGCTAGTGAGTGTGCTTTTCAGGGGAACTGTTGAGGTGGAATTAGAGCGGCAATGGCACTGTTCCTCCTCTGTTTAACCTACCCGTCTCATCTGCCAGACGTGCTTGACAGCACCAGACCCCAGGAAGAATCTCCCGGCAGGCCGAGCAGAGCTGTGTGTGGACCACACCATATTTAGTCATCCACAGGCCGCCACAGACCAATGATGTCGTCCTCCACCTTAATCTGTCTCCCCCTGTCTCTCCCTCCCTTTTTATCTCCCTCCCTCTACTCCCTCTTTCCATCTTTGTCACTTCCCCCTCTCCTCGCTTTCCTTCTCTCCATCTCTGTCCTCACTCTTTAGATGTCTCTGCTTTATCAATGTCACTCTTTCTCTTAACATCTTTCTCTCTCTCCCCTCCCTCCTTTTCTCCTTCTCTCTGCCTCTTTCAGTTATTGTTTTGCTCTATCACTCTCAGACACTTTGCACCCCACTTTGTACCTCTCTGCCTTTCCGACCAAGCTCCCTCTCTCTCACTGTCCGTCTCTGTAATGGTCACTGCAGCCCCCCTCTCTCTCTCTCTGTCCCTCCATCTCTCACCTCTCCCTCTCTCTGACGGGCGTGGTGCTGACGGAAGCTGGACCGCGATGCTAATGAGTTGCTAATTCCATCAGCGGTCTCCTCCTGTGGGCCTGCCCTGGCTGCCTGGTCTGGCTGCCAGGCTTTGATGATGGAGTGCCTCCAATGATGTACTCCCGCCTGCACACCCACTTTAGCCTTTCCCCTCAGCCGTGTCCCATTGATCATAGTCTTCTGCCCGGCCCTCCCTGCCAAATCATTTATGAACCAGCCTCGTTCCATTCCTACTCTCCATTTCTCATTACATTTTATTTTATGTGAGGTCAACAGGTTTTTAGGTGCTTGGATGGCTGTGAGAGCATTCCATTCTGTACTTCAATTTGGCCTTAAGGACTGTTTAATGTTTGGGAAGCAAAATAGTTGGTTTATTTATTTATGTGTCGTCTTTCTAGGTCCAAAGACTGTTCACGAGAAAGTCAAATCATAGTTTACTTCATTTCCATACAACATTGTTAGGGAAATATATGTAAACCACTCTCCCAGAAATGCACAAGAATGCATGTTTTGCAGCCAAGTTAAAATAAGTAGATAAAGCAGTTGGAACAGAAATTGAAATGGTTTTCTACCTCGCCTGGTAATAATCTTTACATTTCGATGATCCTCTTTCCGTTCTTACACACACACACACACACACACACACACACACACACACACACACACACACACACACACACACCTCCAGCCAGAGGAGAGGCCAAATGGTAGAGGCTTAAGCAGTTGAGCAGGAAAGAGCGCCCCTATTTACCGGACGACTGGGCTCTTTCTCCAGTGTTCTGAGAGTTGCTAGCTTTGGAACCCCTAAAAAAGAACAGAACTTTTGTTTTTCGACTCATTTTAACTCACTCCGTCTGCCTTCCTCCTCGACTGAAGTGCAAGGCAGATGCAGGCTTTTGTTTAGGCAAGGAGGGGAGGGATGCCGAATAAGAGGAGTGTGGGGGGGGGGGGGGGGGGGGGCAACGGTTTCATTGTAGCTTAATAAATTCCTTGCAAAGACGATCGGGGCGCCTTCTCAACCTCTCGGCTGTCTGTCTCAAATGGGGTCCTTCCAGGCTTGACACCCCGGCAAGTAAGGAAGGATTAGGGAGGAAAAGCCTCGGGCTGTATACATCTCTTTTCTCCCTCCCTTTCTCACTCTGCCCTACATCTTTCTCTCATTCCCTCTCTCTCTCTCACTCCTTCTCTCCCTCTTTCCCTCTTTGGAAACGTGAGGCCCCTGTCTGGTGTGGAGCCCATTTGAATGATCTCATCCAGGTACACTGACACTCTGAGATTTATAGAGACCTTTCAGCCCAAACCAATGGCTTTGTTACAGCCAGCTCTGCCAATGGAGCCTTCCAGGAATCTGCGTCTGTAAAGAACACGTTGTCGCCATCGTAGCCCACATATAGCTACAGTACCTCGGTATATGTTCAATGTTTTATGTTCAAATGGCATATAGCGTTGCGATTGCCTAGTGGGGAAATAAATACTATGTTGTGTTCAGCACTGTGTACAGCTAGTTATTCGCCTTTAGTTCCCCTTTAGGTCAGTGTTCTTTTACCGTTGAATTGGGGGTTGGCTAAGGTCACGTGCGGCTGACTGCTCTGCCTGCATATTTTGAACGGGGGATTATGGGGTGACTTCTGCCGCGCGCACTACCAAAGCATGACCAGAATGCCTCGCACGACCTGAATGGAGGTGCTGAAAGAGTGGCGCCATTGAAATTCAGGACTCGGTCGCTCCAGCCCCAGCCCCTAACATCTAACATCTCTCTTTATATGGTCACTCTCTTTCTCTCTCTTACCCCCCCCCCCCCCCCCCGCCGATCTCGCCAACTCTCTCTTTTACAGGCTTTTAGTGAATGAAAACACTCCATTACTCATTATAAGGCTCTGTTGTGTTTTGAATTGTCACAAACATTATATTTAGCTCATATGAGCAAGCTTACGGATATAGTAGGGTTGAATTGACAATAATAAGATGACTGGATGTGGACGATTTAACGTGTCCAATAGCATGAGAATATCTACATTACTGAATGGTGAATATTTTTATCAATAAGCAGATGTCAAAAATGTTGTTTGTTGCTTTGAATCCTTTTATGGCAAGCCCTGGCACTTATCTCTCCCTCTCTTTTCTCTCTGTTGTTTCTCTGTTTCACAGGACAGGCTGCGGTGGTCACAGTCACCCTAAAGGAAGGGTCTCCTTCCACTCCCCCTCTCACACACACACACTCCCTCGCACACACACACTCCGCAGGATGAGGGAAGCCTGGAGGTGCCTGCTGGGGCTGTGCCTCCTGGCATGCTCCGCCTCTCCCGCCTCCCCTAACGGCGCTGCCAATCCCTTCGCTGGGCAGCAGACGCCCCCAGACCCGTGCTACGACGACGCGGGCGCTGCCCGCCGCTGTATCCCCGAGTTCATCAATGCCGCCTTTGGCAAGGAGGTGGCCGTGTCAAGCGTGTGCGGCCGGCCGACGCCGTCACGCTCTTGTAGTGTGGTGGAGCGCGGTGATGAACGGCCCTCAGTGCGCACCTGCCAGATCTGCGACGCAGTGGACCCGCGGCGTGCCCATCCGCCCTCCTACCTCACTGACCTCAACTCGGCCCACAACCTCACCTGCTGGCAATCGGAGAACCTGCACACCTCGCCGCACAACGTCACCCTCACCCTGTCGCTTGGCAAGAAGTTTGAGATCACCTACGTCAGCCTTCAGTTCTGCTCGCCCCGCCCTGAGTCACTGGCCATCTACAAGAGCATGGACTACGGCAAGAGCTGGACGCCTTACCAGTACTACTCGTCCCAGTGCCGGCGCATGTACAACCGGCCCAACAAGGCGGCCATCACTAAGCAGAACGAGCAGGAGGCCCTGTGCACCGATGGCCACACCGACCTCTACCCCCTCTCCGGGGGGCTCATTGCCTTCAGCACTCTGGACGGGCGGCCCTCCGGGAAGGACTTTGACAACAGCCCTGTGCTCCAGGACTGGGTGACAGTCACCGACATCCGCATAGTTTTCAGCCGGCCCCAGCTGCCCCGTGAGCTAGGGGCAGGAGGAGGGGGGATAGGCGGGGGAGGCCGGATGGACGAGGACCCAATGGTACCGTCCACATCTCTGCCAGCGTACTTCTACGCGGTGGGGGACTTCCAGGTGGGCGGGAGGTGTAAGTGCAACGGGCACGCCTCACGCTGCCTCAAGGACAAGGAGGGCAAGCTGGTGTGCGACTGCAAGCACAACACGGAGGGGCCTGAGTGCGACCGCTGCAAGCCCTTCCACTACGACCGGCCATGGCAAAGGGCCAGCGCCCGCGAGGCCAACGAGTGTCTACGTGAGTCACATCTCTAATCAGCATTTTCTATCGGTTTTGATTCTGTTCTTTTCGCAAATTCTGACTATTTTTTTCTCTCTTTGTATTTGCATTGTTGAATGTGTAGATTAATTCATTCAATCACACCTCATAACTAGAAATTGATTATTTAATATGGCAATGTTAGACAATTTATACATACACACACACACAGATTCTTGAAATGTTTGTGTAAGCATGGATTGGAATTCTGAAGTACTCATGCAGTCTTTGAACAGAGGAAGGTGTTTGATGATCTGTAGAGTGGATTTACCATATATTTGTGTCTTGCAACTGTTTTTGAACAGTACAAATCACTCATTATAGAAATATAATTCAACTGTCTGGTCCGTGAGAATACTCATCAATTCAATGGCCACCATGTTGAAAGGACCATGACATTTTTTTAACAGGGTCTACTCTGTTACTTATCTTTCTATATCCAGGCCACCCTCTATCTCTCCAACCCTCTCTCACCCTCTCTTACTCTCTCCCTCTCTTCACCCTTCCCGCCCTACCCTTGAGTGAAGGAGGTATTCTCTTCCAGTGACAAGCTCCTGAATGCGTCTCAGAATTCCTAATGAGGGAATGTGCGGGATGGGGATTGAGCCCTGTTGCACACCCACCCATCAGTGGGATTGTGAGGCGAGACGGGCCCAACACAAACACACGTCTGTCTGGGATTCTGTGTCTCTCTCTCTCTCTCTCGTGCCTCCTTCTCCACATTATCCTCCCAAAAGCCTGTGAATAATGAGCAAATTGTTGAATTACAGGTGGCAGTTCCTTTATGCGGCAAGTAGCCATTTTCCTCCCTTTAATTATGGACAAAACATGGGTAACGTCAACTTATATTTGAACGCAACACATGGTGGTGTTTCTTGGTAGATTCAGCTAAAAAACGAATTAGTCATTTTCCGTATTATTAATTATAATCCCCCATTTTCTCTCTCATTTCAACAGATCTTGCCCTGAAGCTATATTAAAGAGTTCCTTTGATTAATACTCAATCTGTTTTCTCTCTGAGGTTGCTGTAATGGTCTCAGCATTGCAGATAATGTTAAAATAAGGAGTAAAAACAAGATTTTGACTATAGTAAGGCTAGATGTGTGTGCTGCCTGAATACACAGGATGACTTGCTGTTGACACAGGTGAAGATGAGGGTGGAATGTTCCGGTGGCCAACGCCAAATGCAACCCATCCCAACCCTACATTGCCCAACAGACTTACAGTACACCGAAACGCAGCAGCAGTATTTGTGATTTCTGTTTTATTAGCTCTATAAACAGGACTCCTGAACACTCAACCCAACTTGATGTTTTCTGGGCTCCCCTCTGAAAAAAACACGCCCCCTCACGAACAAGTCTAAACAGCGAATGACAACAGCTCAAGTCATTGGCACACCACGGCAGCTAAGTCATCCAAGAATGTAATTTGGCAGTGATTGCCATTACTTCAAGACATGTATAAAAAAAAAACACCATCCAGACACTCTCTGAAACGTTGGGAAGTGAAATTGCAGTAATTTTAACAGATTACCTTTTTATGGGATTACTACGTTGTATGATAAAGTGAACGCAGAATTTTTTTTATGTGTCAAATTCTGTTACTGCGTGTCAGTAGTGATACTTAAAAAAATGGGCAGAGGTGGAACCCAATTTAGGTCAATTCTGCTTGTCATAAAAATTTGTAGCCATAGGAAAATAACACCGTATTAGAAGCCACTGTCCCGCTTTTAACCTTCCTCGTAACTAAATAAAATTACAGGCCAGTAATGAAAAAAACAGAAGTAGAACATTGAAAAGCAGTGTATATTTTTCTAACATGTTGTAATTGCCAGCGCTGCTGGCCTGAAATCATATTTAGCATTGAGCAGTGCCAGTTCTGCTTAAGAGAGAGTGACAGGGCCAGAGGAACAGAGCTGGGGCCATTGCAGTGCTGGTCCAAGGAGCGGGTCTGTTTCTATTTCCCCCCTCACTCTGTCCCCTGACAAACCCCCCAGACCCTCAACCCTGTGCCCTCATAGTCACACCCACCTCATACCCAAAGCTCTCCGTTGTGTCCCCCCCCCCACACACCCCCCTCCACTCCAGCACTCTCCATTCATACCCTTGATTATGTTCTCTAACGTCCCCCAAATCTCAACCCCTCACGCTCTCACTGTCTCGCTTTCTCTGCGCCCTGTTGTCCAGCTCCTTCTCCTTCTCCTACACTCTTACTCACTTTACTTAATCTCAACCTTTACCACCACCCCCACACCCGACTCTATCCCGTAACTCCCTCACTGTTCCCTTCTCCCCACCCCTCTCCTGTTATGTGTCCCGTGGCTGTTTGGGAAACGTTCCATCTGCTTCCCATAGATCGCTCCTCAGTGGGATTGATATGTCACCTCCGTCCATTACTCTTGGACTAAATGCCATGTGTGCCGCGGCCAACACTGATGATCTAATCCTAGCCCTGATATGGGGCAGTAAAAACCTAACGTATGTTGCACGCTATACCTGATCACAGATCAGAGGGGACGCCAAACCCACGGTTCCTTCCAACATGTCCCTAATTACAATGTTCCAAAAGGTCCTTTAGGGCTCATTCTAGAATGAGTCTGCCACAGTGCAGGTTCCAAAATGTCCTCAAAAGTGTGCTGGACTACGTTTCAAAAACGTCCCCAAAGCACACTGAAGCTCATTCTTAGAGTGTCCCCTCCCTTTGTTGGTCCTCGGCAGGCTTTTCCTTTCTGGCGCTGCAGAAAGCAGCAGGCCACGCAACGAGCCCTGTGGGACACCACCACGTCAGCAGCAGCAGCCGTCTGTGGTGCTGGCCGAGGTGTGTGTATTTAGTCTGGGAGAGGGTGTGAGATTGGCACGTTTTGGAGAAGCCGGGGTCCCCAGGTGTCACCGGAGCCCTTCTCTGGGCCGCGGGGTGCTGGGTCGCAGGGCTTTGGGGCTAGGGGCATGCCTTTGGGGGTGGGCTGAGGTCATGATCCTCTGTGGGGTGATGACAAGGTTAAGCTGACGGGGAGATTCCCCGGGGTGGGGGGGTGGGGGGGTGACTACCATGAAATAAATATGAGATGTTTTATTATATTCAAACAAAAATATGCACTGAGTATATGAAACATTAGGAACACCTTCCTAATATTGAGTTGCACAACCCCCCCACTTCCCTTTGCCCTCAGAACAGCCTTAATTCTTCGGGGCATGGACTCTACAAGGTGTCGAAAGCATTCCACAGGGATGCTGGCCCATGTTGACTCCAATACTTCCCACAGTTGTGTCAAGTTGGCTGGATGTCCTTTGGGTGGTGGACCATTCTTCATACACAGGGGAAACTGTTGAGCGTGAAAAACCCAGCAGCTTTGCAGTTCTTGACACAAACCGATGCGCCTGGCACCTACAGTACTACCATACCCCATTCAAAGGCACTTAAATATTTTGTCTTGCCCATTCACCCTCTGAATGGCACACATACACAATCCATGTCTCAATTGTCTCAAGGCTTACAAATCCTTCTTTAACCTGTCTCCTCCCCTTCATCTACACTGTTTGAAGTGGATTTAACAAGTGACATCAATAAGGGATCATAGCTTTCACCTGGATTCACCTGGTCAGTCTATGTCATGGAAATAGACTGTTCTTAATGTTTTGTATACTCAGTGTATGTTATATTGTATATTATATTCAAGAACAAAAAATGTCTTCCTTTGATACCATTTGAAACCAGCACAGCTGTGTTGCTGAAGAGAAAACACGACTTAGTCCACATGTTTTTGTAACACGTGCATCGTGCCCCGTAGCGTTTTTACCTTCTCGTTATCATTCATTGAGATTATTAAAATCTACTTTTAATCCCCCTCCCAGTTCTGAACTGAATCTAGAGCTTGTATGGTGGTGTGAGCCAAGCCGAGCTGTCTCTCTAGTCCTGTTTGATTGTTCACGGGTCTCGCTAATGTTTGACATGCACCTCGCCGAGATTACTGTCTGGGTTTTTGGCAGGCCCAGGAACCGTCTGCAGACACAAACCAGCACACACACGCTCCCCGCCCGGCCCGCCGCCCTGCCATGAATCCTACCCACAGACACGAGTTTACAAACCCAGAGCCTTAGCAGTTTGCAATAGAAGCCAAAATAGGAGAGTTCGAGATGGCCTGTTTTTCTAAAGGAGATGTCATGGAAAAATAGTCTGCTTGGTCTCACTCAGAGCCAAAAGATAAAATGCGGTCGGGAACAGGTGAATAACAAGTGTTAGATTACTTACTGCGATAGGATGGTGCGTTGGTGTGATGGTGGTGATGGTGTTATGGCTATGGCATGCTGGTAGTACAGAGTTACATAGCTATTTCATTACCGAGATGATATGGTGGGATGAGAAAGCCTACCTGGCACGTTATAGTGTGATGCAACGGCTTGTAGTGAAGTTGACTGTTTAATTTGACTTTGATCACAATGTTTTTGTCGGACAGAACAGTTGACAAGTATGGTAGTGGCTTTTGACTCTCAGACTACATAACTATTTATCTTATTACTCTGTGGCCGTACAGTTCTGGCTCTCTCTACCAGTGTTAGCCCTGCTCGGCCCTACCCTGCCCAGGTTGGCTCTTTGGCCAGCCAGTCCTTTCTCTGTTCTCTCTTGCTATTCCTTCTCATTAGTGTAGACTAGAGTCTACAGACCATGCCAGGTTCTGCTAGGCTCAGTCCTCTGTAATCCAAACGTCCACACTGGGAATCACAGTACAGGCCAGACCCCAGCAGCTCTAATGGACCAGACAGGCCATGACTGGATACTCAGAGCATGAAGCACATGAACTGAGCATAAAGCACATGACTTCAACAATATGCCTAGCATTTGTCTGAAAGCAGCTGAGATAATGAGAGTGCATCACATATTTGAACAGTAAGTACATGCAGTACAGTATGTATCACAGGAGGTTGGTGGCACTTAATTGGGGAGGACGCGCTCGTGGTAATGACTGGAGCGGAATCAGTGGAATGGTATCAAATACATCAAACACATGGTTTCCAGGTGTTTGATGCCATTCCATTTGCTCCGTTCCAGCCATTATTATGAGCCATTTTCCCCTCAGCAGCCTCCTCTGGTATGCATTCATTGTTCTGAACAGACTAAATCCATGTAGTCTGTCCAGAAAAATGTCCCAATTCCTCTTTGAATTATTGAACATCTTATATCATACTTATACAATGATCTATTCTAGATCAATATTAGATCACGTCTGCCATGCTAATGAGGCAAGCTTGACTTGGAAATAGGAATTCTATAGAGAGAGCAGGGAGAGATGTAGGAGAAAGACTTTGAAGAGATTTTTGATGTTCCATTGCCAGTCTCTTTCTGCCTTTGAGGGGGCTCAGTATTTTTAGTAGGCCTCTGTTTTTTGGAAACTATTAGCTGGAATTAGGGGGGCGTTGACAGATGGGACGGTGGAGAAAGCAGGGCGGTCCAGGAGGGTGTGTGTGTCTGGTTGGGCTCTGGCAGACCCAGACCCAGCACACACACATCACATCCTCTGGGAAAGGGCTATAAGACCTAAGCACACAGATCTGTGTGGAACTCTGGAAACTCTGAAG
>NW_028162806.1:10000-15000 GCF_964263955.1 Coregonus lavaretus
CACTTGGTCGGATTGGGTTGTGGGTCAGACACCCCAACATGGTTGTCCGCCGGCGGACACCAGGAGAACCAGGGACCGACTCCTGCCTCACGGAAGGCCGATTTGATGCACTTTTTTCGGATTGGGGTGGTGGTCAGACACCCCCATATGGAAATCATCCGGTTGACAACAGGAGAACCAGGGACCGACTCCTGCCTCACGGAAGGCCGATTTTGATGCACTTTTCTCGGATTGGGTTGGTGGTCAGACACCCCAACATGGTTGTCCGCCGGCGGACACCAGGAGAACCAGGGACCGACTCCTGGCTCACGGAAGGCCGATTTGATGCACTTTTTTCGGATTGGGGTGGTGGTCAGACACCCCCATATGGAAATCATCCGGTTGACAACAGGAGAACCAGGGGCCGACTCCTGCCTCACGGAAGGCCGATTTTGATGCACTTTTCTCGGATTGGGTTGGTGGTCAGACACCCCAACATGGTTGTCCGCCGGCGGACACCAGGAGAACCAGGGACCGACTCCTGGCTCACGGAAGGCCGATTTGATGCACTTTTTTCGGATTGGGGTGGTGGTCAGACACCCCCATATGGAAATCATCCGGTTGACAACAGGAGAACCAGGGGCCGACTCCTGCCTCACGGAAGGCCGATTTTGATGCACTTTTCTCGGATTGGGTTGGTGGTCAGACACCCCCATATGGAAACCATCCGGTTGACACTATGAGAACCAGGGACCGACTCCTGGCTCCCGGAAGGCCGATTTTGATGCACTTTTCTCGGATTGGGTTGGTGGTCAGACACCCCCATATGGAAACCATCCGGTTGACACTATGAGAACCAGGGACCGACTCCTGGCTCCCGGAAGGCCGATTTTGATGCACTTTTCTCGGATTGGGTTGGTGGTCAGACACCCCCATATGGAAACCATCCGGTTGACACTATGAGAACCAGGGACCGACTCCTGGCTCCCGGAAGGCCGATTTTGATGCACTTTTCTCGGATTGGGTTGGTGGTCAGACACCCCCATATGGAAATCATCCGGTTGACATTAGGAGAACCAGGGACCGACTCCTGGCTCCCGGAAGGCCGATTTTGATGCACTTTTCTCGGATTGGGTTGGTGGTCAGACACCCCCATATGGAAATCATCCGGTTGACATTAGGAGAACCAGGGACCGACTCCTGGCTCCCGGAAGGCCGATTTTGATGCACTTTTCTCGGATTGGGTTGGTGGTCAGACACCCCCATATGGAAACCATCCGGTTGACACTATGAGAACCAGGGACCGACTCCTGGCTCCCGGAAGGCCGATTTTGATGCACTTTTCTCGGATTGGGTTGGTGGTCAGACACCCCCATATGGAAATCATCCGGTTGACATTAGGAGAACCAGGGACCGACTCCTGGCTCCCGGAAGGCCGATTTTGATGCACTTTTCTCGGATTGGGTTGGTGGTCAGACACCCCCATATGGAAATCATCCGGTTGACATTAGGAGAACCAGGGACCGACTCCTGGCTCCCGGAAGGCCGATTTTGATGCACTTTTCTCGGATTGGGTTGGTGGTCAGACACCCCCATATGGAAACCATCCGGTTGACACTATGAGAACCAGGGACCGACTCCTGGCTCCCGGAAGGCCGATTTTGATGCACTTTTCTCGGATTGGGTTGGTGGTCAGACACCCCCATATGGAAATCATCCGGTTGACACTATGAGAACCAGGGACCGACTCCTGGCTCACGGAGGCCGATTTTGATGCACTTTTCTCGGATTGGGTTGGTGGTCAGACACCCCCATATGGAAATCATCCGGTTGACACTATGAGAACCAGGGACCGACTCCTGGCTCCCGGAAGGCCGATTTTGATGCACTTTTCTCGGATTGGGTTGGTGGTCAGACACCCCCATATGGAAATCATCCGGTTGACATTAGGAGAACCAGGGACCGACTCCTGGCTCCCGGAAGGCCGATTTTGATGCACTTTTCTCGGATTGGGTTGGTGGTCAGACACCCCCATATGGAAATCATCCGGTTGACACTATGAGAACCAGGGACCGACTCCTGGCTCACGGAGGCCGATTTTGATGCACTTTTCTCGGATTGGGTTGGTGGTCAGACACCCCCATATGGAAATCATCCGGTTGACACTATGAGAACCAGGGACCGACTCCTGGCTCCCGGAAGGCCGATTTTGATGCACTTTTCTCGGATTGGGTTGGTGGTCAGACACCCCCATATGGAAACCATCCGGTTGACACTATGAGAACCAGGGACCGACTCCTGGCTCCCGGAAGGCCGATTTTGATGCACTTTTCTCGGATTGGGTTGGTGGTCAGACACCCCCATATGGAAATCATCCGGTTGACACTATGAGAACCAGGGACCGACTCCTGGCTCACGGAGGCCGATTTTGATGCACTTTTCTCGGATTGGGGTGGTGGTCAGACACCCCCATATGGTAAACCGCCGGCGGACACTAGGAGAACCAGGGGAGGCTCTTACCTCACACATGGGGGTTTTGGGTGCCCTTGGCCGGCTTGGGGGTGACCCCAAGAGGGGGTCCAAGACCCCACACCCGGATCCATCCACAGGGGGGCGCCACATGTCATTTTAAGCCTGATTTCACTAGGGGAACCAGGGGATGATCTTAACTCACAAATGGGGGTTTTGGGTGCCCATGGCTGGCTTGGGGGTGACCCCAAGAGGGGGTCCAAGACCCCACAGCCGGATCCATCCACAGGGGGGCGCCACAGAGGTCATTTTAGGCCTGATTTCACTAGGGGAACCAGGGGATGATCTTAACTCACAAATGGGGGATTTGGCTGCCCATGGCTTGGGGGAGACCCCAAGAGGGGGTCCAAGCACCCCCACCCGGATCCATCCACAGGGGGGCGCCACATGTCACTTTAGGCCTGATTTCACTATGGGGACACAGGGGAGGCTGTTCACTCACACATGGGGGTTTTGGGTGCCCATGGCCGGCTTGGGGGTGACCCCAAGAGGGGGTACAAGACCCCACAGCCGGATCCATCCACAGGGGGGCGCCACATGTCATTTTAAGCCTGATTTCACTATGGGGACCCAGGGGAGGCTGTTCACTCACACATGGGGGTTTTGGGTGCCCATGGTCGGCATGGCTGGCTTGGAGGAGACCCCAAGAAGGGGTCCAAGCACCCCCATCCAGATCCATCCACAGGGGGGCGCCACAGGTCACTTTAGGCCGGATTTCACTATGGGGACCCAGGGGAGGCTGTTCACTCACACATGGGGGTTTTGGGTGCCCATGGTCGGCATGGCCAGCTTGGGGGAGACCCCAAGAAGGGGTCCAAGCACCCACAGCCGAATCCATCCACAGGGGGGCGCCACAGGTCACTTTAGGCCGGATTTCACTATGGGGACCCAGGGGAGGCTGTTCACTCACACATGGGGGTTTTGGGTGCCCATGGTCGGCATGGCCAGCTTGGGGGAGACCCCAAGAAGGGGTCCAAGCACCCACAGCCGAATCCATCCACAGGGGGGCGCCACAGGTCACTTTAGGCCGGATTTCACTATGGGTACACTGGGGAGGCTGTTCACTCACACATGGGGGTTTTGGGTGCCCATGGTCGGCATGGCTGGCTTGGAGGAGACCCCAAGAAGGGGTCCAAGCACCCCCACCAAGATCCATCCACAGGGGGGCGCCACAGGTCACTTTAAGCCTGATTTCACTATGGGTACACTGGGGAGGCTGTTCACTCACACATGGGGGTTTTGGGTGCCCATGGTCGGCATGGCTGGCTTGGAGGAGACCCCAAGAAGGGGTCCAAGCACCCCCACCAAGATCCATCCACAGGGGGGCGCCACAGGTCACTTTAAGCCTGATTTCACTATGGGTACACTGGGGAGGCTGTTCACTCACACATGGGGGTTTTGGGTGCCCATGGTCGGCATGGCTGGCTTGGAGGAGACCCCAAGAAGGGGTCCAAGCACCCCCACCAAGATCCATCCACAGGGGGGCGCCACAGGTCACTTTAAGCCTGATTTCACTATGGGTACACTGGGGAGGCTGTTCACTCACACATGGGGGTTTTGGGTGCCCATGGTCGGCATGGCTGGCTTGGAGGAGACCCCAAGAAGGGGTCCAAGCACCCCCACCAAGATCCATCCACAGGGGGGCGCCACAGGTCACTTTAAGCCTGATTTCACTATGGGTACACTGGGGAGGCTGTTCACTCACACATGGGGGTTTTGGGTGCCCATGGTCGGCATGGCTGGCTTGGAGGAGACCCCAAGAAGGGGTCCAAGCACCCCCACCAAGATCCATCCACAGGGGGGCGCCACAGGTCATTTTCACTAGGAGAACCAGGGGAGGGCTCCTGACTCACACATGGGCATTCTGGGTGCCCATGGCTGGGATGGGTGAGACAGAGTCCAGCCCTCCACACACAAAAGTGACCCAGCAGGCCAGAAGAAAGGGGAGAGAGAGAGAGAGAGAGAACAAATAATACATGGGCACAGAGCAGCCAGCCTCCATTGGAGCTGCCTGCACAGTGCTGCCCTCCTGTGGGAAAGGTTCACACACACACTCACTCACTCACTCACACAGACACACACAGACAAACCTATTCACTTGGGCCTTCTCCCTCATGCCCTGCTGACATCCATGCAGGCCCACATTGACCTTTGTGACCTCTGGAGCTCCATGCACCTTGTTCTAAACTCCCTGCCTAGTAAAGGGCATCTCCCATGGGCATGAGAGTACAGCTCACTCCCCTGGAGCACCATGCCTCTTTTTAATCACTCTCTCCCTATTAAAACCCTCTCTCCCATGGGCTTGAGAGTACAGCTTACTCCCTTGACCTCCAGAGGTATAGGAGGCCAAAAAAAAAGGGGGACAGAGCAGACAGCCCCCAAAGGGGATGCCTGCTCTGCCCCCCTATGAGACAGGTTCACTCACTCACACAGACACACCTATTCACTTGGGCCTTCTCCCTCATGCCCTGCTGACATCCATGCAGGCCCAC
>NW_028162806.1:27500-32500 GCF_964263955.1 Coregonus lavaretus
ATGGAAATCATCCGGTTGACATTAGGAGAACCAGGGACCGACTCCTGGCTCCCGGAAGGCCGATTTTGATGCACTTTTCTCGGATTGGGTTGGTGGTCAGACACCCCCATATGGAAATCATCCGGTTGACATTAGGAGAACCAGGGACCGACTCCTGGCTCCCGGAAGGCCGATTTTGATGCACTTTTCTCGGATTGGGTTGGTGGTCAGACACCCCCATATGGAAACCATCCGGTTGACACTATGAGAACCAGGGACCGACTCCTGGCTCCCGGAAGGCCGATTTTGATGCACTTTTCTCGGATTGGGTTGGTGGTCAGACACCCCCATATGGAAATCATCCGGTTGACATTAGGAGAACCAGGGACCGACTCCTGGCTCCCGGAAGGCCGATTTTGATGCACTTTTCTCGGATTGGGTTGGTGGTCAGACACCCCCATATGGAAATCATCCGGTTGACATTAGGAGAACCAGGGACCGACTCCTGGCTCCCGGAAGGCCGATTTTGATGCACTTTTCTCGGATTGGGTTGGTGGTCAGACACCCCCATATGGAAACCATCCGGTTGACACTATGAGAACCAGGGACCGACTCCTGGCTCCCGGAAGGCCGATTTTGATGCACTTTTCTCGGATTGGGTTGGTGGTCAGACACCCCCATATGGAAATCATCCGGTTGACACTATGAGAACCAGGGACCGACTCCTGGCTCACGGAGGCCGATTTTGATGCACTTTTCTCGGATTGGGTTGGTGGTCAGACACCCCCATATGGAAATCATCCGGTTGACACTATGAGAACCAGGGACCGACTCCTGGCTCCCGGAAGGCCGATTTTGATGCACTTTTCTCGGATTGGGTTGGTGGTCAGACACCCCCATATGGAAATCATCCGGTTGACATTAGGAGAACCAGGGACCGACTCCTGGCTCCCGGAAGGCCGATTTTGATGCACTTTTCTCGGATTGGGTTGGTGGTCAGACACCCCCATATGGAAATCATCCGGTTGACACTATGAGAACCAGGGACCGACTCCTGGCTCACGGAGGCCGATTTTGATGCACTTTTCTCGGATTGGGTTGGTGGTCAGACACCCCCATATGGAAATCATCCGGTTGACACTATGAGAACCAGGGACCGACTCCTGGCTCCCGGAAGGCCGATTTTGATGCACTTTTCTCGGATTGGGTTGGTGGTCAGACACCCCCATATGGAAACCATCCGGTTGACACTATGAGAACCAGGGACCGACTCCTGGCTCCCGGAAGGCCGATTTTGATGCACTTTTCTCGGATTGGGTTGGTGGTCAGACACCCCCATATGGAAATCATCCGGTTGACACTATGAGAACCAGGGACCGACTCCTGGCTCACGGAGGCCGATTTTGATGCACTTTTCTCGGATTGGGGTGGTGGTCAGACACCCCCATATGGTAAACCGCCGGCGGACACTAGGAGAACCAGGGGAGGCTCTTACCTCACACATGGGGGTTTTGGGTGCCCTTGGCCGGCTTGGGGGTGACCCCAAGAGGGGGTCCAAGACCCCACACCCGGATCCATCCACAGGGGGGCGCCACATGTCATTTTAAGCCTGATTTCACTAGGGGAACCAGGGGATGATCTTAACTCACAAATGGGGGTTTTGGGTGCCCATGGCTGGCTTGGGGGTGACCCCAAGAGGGGGTCCAAGACCCCACAGCCGGATCCATCCACAGGGGGGCGCCACAGAGGTCATTTTAGGCCTGATTTCACTAGGGGAACCAGGGGATGATCTTAACTCACAAATGGGGGATTTGGCTGCCCATGGCTTGGGGGAGACCCCAAGAGGGGGTCCAAGCACCCCCACCCGGATCCATCCACAGGGGGGCGCCACATGTCACTTTAGGCCTGATTTCACTATGGGGACACAGGGGAGGCTGTTCACTCACACATGGGGGTTTTGGGTGCCCATGGCCGGCTTGGGGGTGACCCCAAGAGGGGGTACAAGACCCCACACCCGGATCCATCCACAGGGGGGCGCCACATGTCATTTTAAGCCTGATTTCACTAGGGGAACCAGGGGATGATCTTAACTCACAAATGGGGGTTTTGGGTGCCCATGGCTGGCTTGGGGGTGACCCCAAGAGGGGGTCCAAGACCCCACAGCCGGATCCATCCACAGGGGGGCGCCACAGAGGTCATTTTAGGCCTGATTTCACTAGGGGAACCAGGGGATGATCTTAACTCACAAATGGGGGATTTGGCTGCCCATGGCTTGGGGGAGACCCCAAGAGGGGGTCCAAGCACCCCCACCCGGATCCATCCACAGGGGGGCGCCACATGTCACTTTAGGCCTGATTTCACTATGGGGACACAGGGGAGGCTGTTCACTCACACATGGGGGTTTTGGGTGCCCATGGCCGGCTTGGGGGTGACCCCAAGAGGGGGTACAAGACCCCACAGCCGGATCCATCCACAGGGGGGCGCCACATGTCATTTTAAGCCTGATTTCACTATGGGGACCCAGGGGAGGCTGTTCACTCACACATGGGGGTTTTGGGTGCCCATGGTCGGCATGGCTGGCTTGGAGGAGACCCCAAGAAGGGGTCCAAGCACCCCCATCCAGATCCATCCACAGGGGGGCGCCACAGGTCACTTTAGGCCGGATTTCACTATGGGGACCCAGGGGAGGCTGTTCACTCACACATGGGGGTTTTGGGTGCCCATGGTCGGCATGGCCAGCTTGGGGGAGACCCCAAGAAGGGGTCCAAGCACCCACAGCCGAATCCATCCACAGGGGGGCGCCACAGGTCACTTTAGGCCGGATTTCACTATGGGTACACTGGGGAGGCTGTTCACTCACACATGGGGGTTTTGGGTGCCCATGGTCGGCATGGCTGGCTTGGAGGAGACCCCAAGAAGGGGTCCAAGCACCCCCACCAAGATCCATCCACAGGGGGGCGCCACAGGTCACTTTAAGCCTGATTTCACTATGGGTACACTGGGGAGGCTGTTCACTCACACATGGGGGTTTTGGGTGCCCATGGTCGGCATGGCTGGCTTGGAGGAGACCCCAAGAAGGGGTCCAAGCACCCCCACCAAGATCCATCCACAGGGGGGCGCCACAGGTCACTTTAAGCCTGATTTCACTATGGGTACACTGGGGAGGCTGTTCACTCACACATGGGGGTTTTGGGTGCCCATGGTCGGCATGGCTGGCTTGGAGGAGACCCCAAGAAGGGGTCCAAGCACCCCCACCAAGATCCATCCACAGGGGGGCGCCACAGGTCACTTTAAGCCTGATTTCACTATGGGTACACTGGGGAGGCTGTTCACTCACACATGGGGGTTTTGGGTGCCCATGGTCGGCATGGCTGGCTTGGAGGAGACCCCAAGAAGGGGTCCAAGCACCCCCACCAAGATCCATCCACAGGGGGGCGCCACAGGTCACTTTAAGCCTGATTTCACTATGGGTACACTGGGGAGGCTGTTCACTCACACATGGGGGTTTTGGGTGCCCATGGTCGGCATGGCTGGCTTGGAGGAGACCCCAAGAAGGGGTCCAAGCACCCCCACCAAGATCCATCCACAGGGGGGCGCCACAGGTCATTTTCACTAGGAGAACCAGGGGAGGGCTCCTGACTCACACATGGGCATTCTGGGTGCCCATGGCTGGGATGGGTGAGACAGAGTCCAGCCCTCCACACACAAAAGTGACCCAGCAGGCCAGAAGAAAGGGGAGAGAGAGAGAGAGAGAGAACAAATAATACATGGGCACAGAGCAGCCAGCCTCCATTGGAGCTGCCTGCACAGTGCTGCCCTCCTGTGGGAAAGGTTCACACACACACTCACTCACTCACTCACACAGACACACACAGACAAACCTATTCACTTGGGCCTTCTCCCTCATGCCCTGCTGACATCCATGCAGGCCCACATTGACCTTTGTGACCTCTGGAGCTCCATGCACCTTGTTCTAAACTCCCTGCCTAGTAAAGGGCATCTCCCATGGGCATGAGAGTACAGCTCACTCCCCTGGAGCACCATGCCTCTTTTTAATCACTCTCTCCCTATTAAAACCCTCTCTCCCATGGGCTTGAGAGTACAGCTTACTCCCTTGACCTCCAGAGGTATAGGAGGCCAAAAAAAAAGGGGGACAGAGCAGACAGCCCCCAAAGGGGATGCCTGCTCTGCCCCCCTATGAGACAGGTTCACTCACTCACACAGACACACCTATTCACTTGGGCCTTCTCCCTCATGCCCTGCTGACATCCATGCAGGCCCACATTGACCTTTGTGACCTCTGGAGCTCCATGCCTCTTTTTAAACTCTCTCTTCCCATTAAAAGCCTCTCTCACATGGGCTTGAGAGTACAGCTTACTCCCTTGACCTCCAGAGGTATAGGAGGCCAAAAAAAAAGGGGGACAGAGCAGACAGCCCCCAAAGGGGATGCCTGCTCTGCCCCCCTATGAGACAGGTTCACTCACTCACACAGACACACCTATTCACTTGGGCCTTCTCTCTGTGGCCCTGCTGACAGCCATGCAGGCCCACATTGACCTTTGTGACCTCTGGAGCTCATTGCCTCCATCTCTACACTCCATGCCCAGTGAAACCCTCTCTCACTCGGCCTGAGACTGCAGCTCACTCCCTGGATGGCCTGGGCTCCAGAACCACGACCACCAAGCCCACACTCCCTGCCCACTCAAACCCTCTCTCACTCGGCCTCAGACTGCAGCTCACTCCCTGGATGGCCTGGGCTCCAGAACCACGACCACCAAGCCCACACTCCCTGCCCACTCAAACCCTCTCTCACTCGGCCTCAGACTGCAGCTCACTCCCTGGATGGCCTGGGCTCCAGAACCACGACCACCAAGCCCACACTCCCTGCCCGCTCAAACCATCTCTCACTCGGACTGAGACTGCAGCTCACTGCATGGGCGTCCCCGACCTCCATGCCTCCAGGCCCACACTCCGTGTCCGCTCAAACCATCTCTCACTCGGACTGAGACTGCAGCTCACTG
>NW_028162806.1:42500-44425 GCF_964263955.1 Coregonus lavaretus
CACAGGCCGAGAGGTTTGCCATCACCCCCGGATCAATCCGCCATGGAAGTCTATTCTCTGAAAACGAGGTTTTCAAAATCGCGCCGGTACCTGTCTGGCCGACCTGGAACCGAGTGGGGCTACTACGGGAGAGGCCAAATTATCGACATAAGCCCTGCCACCCGCTGGGCCTGTCTGTGCTCCGCCGTTTGGGGAAAAACAGCGATTTCGGTTTTGAAAAAACGACTTAAAACGTTAATAATTCAAAAACTAAAAGTCCAATCAGGATGGGGTTTTTTTTGGCGCAAAAGGGCACGAATAGACGCACATTTATATATAAATTAATTCGTTTTTGGAAATTTTTACTATATTTTAATTATGTTAGAAAAGTGAAAAAAAAAAATAGGGGTCAGAACGGTTGATGTTCCTATACGAGTTAAGAAAACCCTTTTAGGTAATGGAAGTTCATCATAAAAGAGGATAATAGACCAAATTTGGGACCTCTAGCTCATCGGGAAGTATTTTTAAACATTATTTGAAAAAATCGGAAAAATCGGCCGAAATTGCACTATGTCCCTTCGTGCATGGTAACCCAAATGAGAACCAGGGGGAACGGCTCCCTGACTCACACAAGGCCGACATGGGTGCTCTTGGTCGGATTGGGTTGTGGGTCAGACACCCCACATGGAAGACCGCCGGCGGTCGATGGGAGAACCAGAGACCGACTCCTGGCTCACGGAAGGCCGATTTGGGTGCACTTGGTCGGATTGGGTTGTGGGTCAGACACCCCAACATGGTTGTCCGCCGGCGGACACCAGGAGAACCAGGGACCGACTCCTGCCTCACGGAAGGCCGATTTGATGCACTTTTTTCGGATTGGGGTGGTGGTCAGACACCCCCATATGGAAATCATCCGGTTGACAACAGGAGAACCAGGGACCGACTCCTGCCTCACGGAAGGCCGATTTTGATGCACTTTTCTCGGATTGGGTTGGTGGTCAGACACCCCAACATGGTTGTCCGCCGGCGGACACCAGGAGAACCAGGGACCGACTCCTGGCTCACGGAAGGCCGATTTGATGCACTTTTTTCGGATTGGGGTGGTGGTCAGACACCCCCATATGGAAATCATCCGGTTGACAACAGGAGAACCAGGGGCCGACTCCTGCCTCACGGAAGGCCGATTTTGATGCACTTTTCTCGGATTGGGTTGGTGGTCAGACACCCCAACATGGTTGTCCGCCGGCGGACACCAGGAGAACCAGGGACCGACTCCTGGCTCACGGAAGGCCGATTTGATGCACTTTTTTCGGATTGGGTGGTGGTCAGACACCCCCATATGGAAATCATCCGGTTGACAACAGGAGAACCAGGGGCCGACTCCTGCCTCACGGAAGGGCCGATTTTGATGCACTTTTCTCGGATTGGGTTGGTGGTCAGACACCCCCATATGGAAACCATCCGGTTGACACTATGAGAACCAGGGACCGACTCCTGGCTCCCGGAAGGCCGATTTTGATGCACTTTTCTCGGATTGGGTTGGTGGTCAGACACCCCCATATGGAAACCATCCGGTTGACACTATGAGAACCAGGGACCGACTCCTGGCTCCCGGAAGGCCGATTTTGATGCACTTTTCTCGGATTGGGTTGGTGGTCAGACACCCCCATATGGAAACCATCCGGTTGACACTATGAGAACCAGGGACCGACTCCTGGCTCCCGGAAGGCCGATTTTGATGCACTTTTCTCGGATTGGGTTGGTGGTCAGACACCCCCATATGGAAATCATCCGGTTGACATTAGGGAGAACCAGGGACCGACTCCTGGCTCCCGGAAGGCCGATTTTGATGCACTTTTCTCGGATTGGGTTGGTGGTCAGACACCCCCATATGGAAATCATCCGGTTGACATTAGGAGAACCAGGGACCGACTCCTGGCTCCCGG
>NW_028162805.1:0-10000 GCF_964263955.1 Coregonus lavaretus
GTATCTATGTTCTCTCTCTCTCTACATTATCTGTTCTCTCTCTCTCTACAGTAACTCTGTTCTCTCTCTCTCTCTTACAGTATCTCTGTTCTCTCTCTCTCTCTACAATTATCTCTTCTCTCTCTCTCTCTCTCTCTACAGTATCTCTGTTTCTCTCTCTCTCTACAGTATCTCTGTTCTCTCTCTCTCTCTACAGTATCTCTGCTCTCTCTCTCTCTCTCTCTCTCTCTCTCTCTCTCTTTCTCTCTCTCTCTCTCTCTCTCTCTCTCTCTCTCTCTCTCTCTCTCTCTCTCTCTCTCTCTCTCTCCGCTCTGTCTCTCTTCTTCTTGCTCTTGTCTTTCGCTCTCTCTACAGTATCTCTGTTCTCTCTCTCTCCTCTACAGTATCTCTGTTCTCTCTCTCTCTCTCTCTCTACAGTATCTCTGTTCTCTCTCTCTCTCTCTTCTACAGTATCTCTGTTCTCGCTCTCTCTCTCTCTCACAGTATCTCTCTGCCTCGTCTCTCTCTCTCTCTCTCTTCTCTCTCTCTCTCTCTCTCTCTCTCTCTTCTCTCTCCTCTCTCTCTCTCTCTCTCTCTCTCTCTCTCCGCTCTGTCTCTCTCTTTCTCGCTCTTGTCTTTCGCTCTCTCTACAGTATCTCTGTTCTCTCTCTCTCTCTCTCTCTCTCTACAGTATCTCGGTTCTCTCTCTCTCTCTCTCTACAGTATCTCTGTTCTCTCTCTCTCTCTCTCTCTCTCTCTCTCTCTACAGTATCTCTGTTCTCTCTCTCTCTCTACAGTATCTCTGTTCTCTCTCTCTCTCTCTCTACAGTATCTCTGTTCTCTCTCTCTCTCTCTACAGTATCTCTGTTCTCTTTCTCTCTCTACAGTATCTCTGTTCTCTCTCTCTCTCTACAGTATCTCTGTTCTCTCTCTCTCTCTACAGTATCTCTGTTCTCTCTCTCTCTCTACAGTATCTCTGTTCTCTCTCTCTCTCTACAGTATCTCTGTTCTCTCTCTCTCTGTTCTCTCTCTCTCTCTCAAGTTTATAATGTGACTACACCCTCTGTATAGAGTGATGGATATCATGTAATAAGTGTGAAACATGCATGCCAAGAGCCTGATGAAGAAGTTTGAAGACTTCGTTGGAGTGTCCTTGACATGCATTATCTTCTACTGCAATATCCCTACATACTGTCCAGCTCAATCAACCCTCCAGAAACACTTTGCATCAACTGTATTACTGAATGTTGAGAGCTTTATCCGCTTTTTGTTCAATGTAGAATTGTATTTAAATATGCACTATGCAGAAATCGCTCCACCATTTCCTGGTTGCTAAGACTAATTTCAGTTTATGTGACAAAACAAGCAAGTATAGTGTAGAGAATCATTGTACCATCCGCTGTGAAATATATTTTCCATTCCCCAAAATATTGTTTTTTCAGCTGTTTGAAGCTGGTGTACAGAACCGAAAGTAAAAGACGCAAAAATTAAACTTAAAAGGGGGAAGCATAGAAATAGCACACATAGAACAGATCTACCACTTCTTAGACTTGCTTTCAATGAGAATGAAACATCTATAACTCACATTTCTATGTGAATTTTGTGGGGTCGCCCAAAAAGTTACATATTTCAGCTTTAACACACTGAGGACGTTTTCACATATGAAATCCGGTACCCTGGGTCGGTTTCCTGGTTCGGTACCCTGGGTCGGTTTCCTGGTTCGGTTTCCTGGGTCGGTTTCCTGGTTCGGTACCCTGGTTCGGTTTCCTGGAGCGTTGTGAGAATTCTACAGAATACATTTTGCTTTCAGAAGACATGAAAATAAACGTTTCATGGTGCGATTTGCAAGACTCACATTCTACATGAAGTTAGCGATCTAGTTGGTTTACAACTGGCAAAAAAGCTCCATGCGACTCACACTGCTGCTTCACAACACCTGGTACTATGGTCCCGGATCTTGGACCGGTTACTCACACAGGTCCAGTATTAGTTTCAGCCAGGGTTCGTTTTGCGTTTCACACATGCTTTATAGTGCGGATCAGGGTATCAAACGCTCCAGGGTCCGGATCATAAGGGGATATGTGAAAGCGCCCTTAGAAGAATGTTACTCAATTCTCAGATAACATTTTGAGAATGCTTTGCCAAACCAATTTGGAAATGTTAGGCCTAGTCTTAGCTGCAGTAGGAATGCTAAACCACCAGCAAAAACTGTTGAGAGGGCTGCTATGCTTTAGCTGCTACTGGACTGTTGTCCTCTGTGGCATACTGATTGAGACTACTGTCCTGTGGATCATTAGTTTTGACAGGTTGTTTTTCTCTCCCGGAGGTTGTGTAATCTCTGACCTTAGGGGTCTCTCAATCTCCTGCCTCTCTCTCTCTCTCTCTCTCTCTCTCTCTCTCTCTCTCTCTCTCTCTCTCTCTCGCTCTCTCGCTCTCTCGCTCTCTCGCTCTCTCGCTCTCTCTCTCTCTCTCTCTCTCTCTCTCTCTCTCTCTTTCTGTCTCTATAAGGACAGGCTTACTCCAGGAAACTCTGTCTCTCTGGTTAATCATTGCACCTACTTGGTGCTGGGGTTGCAGAAAGTGCTGTAAGTAGGGTAGTATGTTCTGAAATTAGAAAGAGGCACTTGTCCATAATAAATAGACAAGTGCCTTTCCTGTTTGTTTCAATTCAATTGTTATGTGTGTGTCGGTTTGATTATACAGCAAGTGGGTTGTTCATTAGCATGTGCGCATGTGTGTGTGTGTGTGTGCGTGCGTGTGTGTGTGTGCATGTGTGTGTGTGTGTGTGTGTGTGTGTGTGTGTCTTCAGAGGGCAGGAACACTTCGTAAAGCAGTGACGTTTCTCTAGCCTCATGCCGTGGCTAGGTGAGCTAACACCATGCTCTCACCCAGCCTCATGCCTCCTGCTGCTCGCGCTACGTGGACACTCTGACACCCGTCTGCTGCCCCCTACTACACTACAACATGTGGTCTGGTCTGCCACCCCTCTCTGGTAAGCTCTGGCACGGTGCCTCTCTCACATTCTGACACCCGTCTGCTGCCCCCTACTACACTACAACATGTGGTCTGGTCTGCCACCCCTCTCTGGTAAGCTCTGGCACGGTGCCTCTCTCACATTCTGACACCCGTCTGCTGCCCCCTACTACACTACAACATGTGGTCTGGTCTGCCACCCCTCTCTGGTAAGCTCTGGCACGGTGCCTCTCTCACTTTCTGACACCCGTCTGCTGCCCCCTACTACACTACAACATGTGGTCTGGTCTGCCATCCCTACACTATGCTGTGTTGCTTGTGTGTGACTCAACAGTTTGCTGTGTTTCCTGTGTGTGACTCAACACTGTGCTGTGTTTCCTGTGTGTGACTCAACACTATGCTGTGTTCCCTGTGTGTGACTCAACACTATGCTGTGTTGCCTGTGTGTGACTCAACACTGTGCTGTGTTGCCTGTGTGTGACTCAACACTATGCTGTGTTCCCTGTGTGTGACTCAACACTGTGCTGTGTTTCCTGTGTGTGACTCAACACTTTGCTGTGTTCCCTGTGTGGGACTCAACACTATGCTGTGTTGCCAGTGTGTGACTCAACACTGTGATGTGTTGCCTGTGTGTGACTCAAAACTATGCTGTGTTTCCTGTGTGTGACTCAACACTATGCTGTGTTCCCTGTGTGTGACTCAACACTGTGCTGTGTTTCCTGTGTGTGACTCAACACTTTGCTGATTTCACTGTGTGTGACTCAACACTATGCTGTGTTCCCTGTGTGTGACTCAACACTGTGCTGTGTTTCCTGTGTGTGACTCAACACTTTGCTGATTTCCCTGTGTGGGACTCAACAGTTTGCTGTGTTTCCTGTGTGTGACTCAACACTATGCTGTGTTGCCTGTGTGTGACTCAACACTATGCTGTGTTGCCTGTGTGTGACTCAGCACTATGCTGTGTTTCCTGTGTGTGACTCAAAACTATGCTGTGTTGCCTGTGTGTGACTCAACATTATGCTGTGTTTCCCATTTGTGACTCAACACTATGCTGTGTTAACTGTGTGTGACTCAACACTGTGCTGTGTTTCCTGTGTGTGACTCAACACTATGCTGTGTTCCCTGTGTTTGACTCAACACTGTGCTGTGTTGCGTGTGTGTGACTCAACACTGTGCTGTGTTTCCTGTGTGTGACTCAACACTGTGCTGTGTTGCCTGTGTGTGACTCAACACTATGCTGTGTTGCCTGTGTGTGACTCAACACTATGCTGTGTTCCCTCTGTGTGACTCAACACTATGCTGTGTTGCCAGTGTGTGACTCAACACTGTGATGTGTTGCCTGTGTATGACTCAACACTGTGCTGTGTTTCCTATGTGTGACTCAACACTATGCTGTGTTGCCTGTGTGTGACTCAACACTGTGCTGTGTTGCCTGTGTGTGACTCAAAACTATGCTGTGTTTCCTGTGTGTGACTCAACACTGTGCTGTGTTTCCTATGTGTGACTCAATACTATGCTGTGTTGCCTGTGTGTGACTCAACACTGTGCTGTGTTGCCTGTGTGTGACTCAACACTATGATGTGTTGCCTGTGTGTGACTCAACACTGTGCTGTGTTTCCTGTGTGTGACTCAACACTTTGCTGATTTCCCTGTGTGGGACTCAACAGTTTGCTGTGTTTCCTGTGGCTGACTCAACACCGTGCTGTGTTTCCTGTGTGTGACTCAACACTATGCTGTGTTCCCTGTTTGTGACTCAGCACTATGCTGTGTTTCCTGTGTGTGACTCAACACTATGCTGTGTTGCCTGTGTGTGACTCAACATTATGCTGTGTTTTCTATGTGTGACTCAACACTGTGCTTTGTTGCCTGTGTGTGACTCATCACTATGCTGTGTTGCCTGTGTGTGACTCAACATTATGCTGTGTTTCCTATGTGTGACTCAACACTATGCTGTGTTGTCTGTGTTTGACTCAACACTATGCTGTGTTTCCTGTGTGTGACTCAATACTACGTTGTGTTCCCTGTGTGTGACACAACACTGTGCTGTGTTGCCTGTGTGTGACTCAACACTATGATGTGTTGCCTGTGTGTGACTCAACACTGTGCTGTGTTTCCTATGTGTGACTCAACACTATGCTGTGTTGCCTGTGTGACTCAACACAATGCTGTGTTTCCTGTGTGTGACTCAACACTGTGCTGTGTTTCCTATGTGTGACTCAACACTATTCTGTGTTGCCTGTGGGTGACTCAACACTGTGCTGTGTTGCCTGTGTGTGACTCAACACTATGCTGTGTTGCCTGTGGGTGACTCAACACTGTGCTGTGTTGCCTGTGTGTGACTCAACACTATGCTGTGTTTCCTGTGTGTGACTCAACACTGTGCTGTGTTGCCTGTGTGTGACTCAACACTATGCTCTGTTGCCTGTGTGTGACTCAACACTGTGCTGTGTTGCCTGTTTGTGACTCAACACTATGCTGTGTTGCCTGTAGCTGGCTCAACACTATGCTGTGTTCCCTGTGTGTGACTCAACACTATGCTATGTTGCCTGTGTGTGACTCAACACTATGCTCTGTTGCCTGTGTGTGACTCAACACTATGCTGTGTTGCCTTTGTGTGACTCAACACTGTGCTGTGTTGCCTGTGTGTGACTCAACACTATGCTGTGTTTCCTGTGTGTGACTCAACACTGTGCTGTGTTGCCTGTGTGTGACTCAACACTATGCTCTGTTGCCTGTGTGTGACTCAACACTGTGCTGTGTTGCCTGTTTGTGACTCAACACTATGCTGTGTTGCCTGTAGCTGGCTCAACACTATGCTGTGTTCCCTGTGTGTGACTCAACACTATGCTATGTTGCCTGTGTGTGACTCAACACTATGCTCTGTTGCCTGTGTGTGACTCAACACTATGCTGTGTTGCCTTTGTGTGACTCAACACTATGCTGTGTTGCCTGTGTGTGATTCAACACTATGCTGTGTTTCCTGTGTGTGACTCAACACTATGCTGTGTTGCCTGTGTGTGACTCAACACTATGCTGTGTTGCCTGTGTGTGACTCAACACTATGCTCTGTTGCCTGTGTGTGACTCAACACTATGCTGTGTTGCCTGTGTATGACTCAACACTATGCTGTGTTGCCTTTGTGTGACTCAACACTATGCTGTGTTGCCTGTGTATGACTCAACACTATGCTGTGTTGCCTGTGTATGACTCAACACTATGCTGTGTTGCCTGTGTATGACTCAACACTATGCTGTGTTGCCTTTGTGTGACTCAACACTATGCTGTGTTGCCTGTGTATGACTCAACACTATGCTGTGTTGCCTGTGTATGACTCAACACTATGCTGTGTTGCCTTTGTGTGACTCAACACTATGCTGTGTTGCCTGTGTATGACTCAACACTATGCTGTGTTGCCTGTGTGTGACTCAACACTATGCTGTGTTGCCTGTTTGTGACTCAACACTATGCTGTGTTGCCTGTGTGTGATTCAACACTATGCTGTGTTGCCTGTGTGTGACTGAGGAGCACCAGTCTCTTTTCTTCCAGTAAGTCCTGTAGCTCTTAACAGCTCTGATACAATCTGCATCTCCCCTGGCGGAGGTCTGGGAGAAAGTCATTTGGAGAGCTGCTCAAGTGCTTTAGCCAGAGTGGGCTAGCCAGTATCTCTGTATAGCCCCCATCCCAGAGTAGAACAGCCTGTGTGCCATCACGGCGGTAGATGAGATATCAGATCAAAAGCTGCTTTTATTGTTTGTCTGTCTGGATGTTAAAATTGGGAATGAAAAATAAAATCTTTGTCAGGTCAGCACTGTATATTATAGAACATAGAAATCCTGCTTTTGCTTTTGGATCAATTGAGGGTTCAGACTCTACTTCACCACTCCAGACTATAAATGGACCCTGCTTAAGACCTTTCACCTGTATCTTTATAACATCCAGACTATAAATGGACCCTGCTTAAGACCTTTCACTTGTATCTTTTTAGCCTCCCATCCCAGACTAACTGAGCCTGTTGGCACACAGGGAGCTGTAGATCCTAGATCAGAGGAAAAGCTGCTCTTGTTGTTGTTTGTTTAGGTCTTCCTTAACAACATGCTCTCTATAATATGGCTTTATGTATCTGGAAGTCATTTCCATGTAAAAGTACCCATGATAGCCCTGATTTAAGATATTTTCTAATTTCATAGGAAGGATGATGAAAGTTCATATAAGTAACAAGTAAAGGTAGACCTATCAATTAGTTATATTCAGCTGATAACCGTTTTCTTTATCTTTCTGTAGTATGGTGCTCTCTCTCTCTCTCTCTCTCTCTCTCTCTCTCTCTCTCTCTCTCTCTCTCTCTCTCTCTCTCTCTCTCTCTCTCTCTCTCTCTCAATTCAATTCAATAGACTTTATTGACATGGCAAGTAAAATTACTTACATTGTATATATATAACAAAAATGGTGGGACCAACAGCAATAATAATAGTAGTAGTGGAAATGGGATTACCATTAACAGCAACTACAACAACAATATTAATGAGAATAACAATACATTAAAGCAATAGTAGTCGACCAATCTCAACATGACTGAGAAGACACATTACATGCTATGAAAGCCAAAACAAAACAGGAAATATTATTGACATTACATTACACTTTTCACTGGCTGTCCCTCAGGTTGTGGCAGGAGGACACATATTTGGCTGCCAAAATTGCACATTTTGGCTTTTCACCCAATAAATATTTGATTTTTTCTTCCTCTTTTATAGTTTCAAATTCTTTGTACTGAATGATAATTTTGGGAAAGAAAGATTCTCTTAGGTCTGAGTATTTGTCACAGTGTAATAGGAAATGCAGCTCTGTCTCTACCTCTCCCCGGGGGCAGAGTGAGCACAGCCTGTCCTCTCTGGGCAGCCAGGTTTGCCTGTGACGACCGGTCTCTATAGCCAGACTGTGCTCACTGAGTCTGTACCTAGTCAGTGTTTTTCTCAGTTTTCTATCAGTCACAGTGGTCAGATAGTCTGCCACCATGTACTGTCTGTTTAGAGCCAAATAGCATTGAAGTTTACTTAGATTTTTTGTGGTGTCTTTCCAATAGGTGATATATTTTTCTTTTTGCTTTGTGATGATTTGGTTGGGCCAGATTTTCTGAGTGCTGTCCTGAGGCTCTATGAGGTTGGTTTTGGTTAGTGAACTGAGCCTCAGAACCAGCTGGCTGAGGGGACTCTTCTCTTGTTTCATCTCTTGACATAGTAGAGCTGTGTGATGGAATGTTTTGGGGTCACTTGTTTTTAGATGGTTGTAAAATTTGATGGCTCTTTTTTCTATTCGAATAAGGAGGGGTTATTGGCCCAATTCTGCTCTACATGCGTTATTTGGAGTTTTTCTTTGCACTTGCAATACAGTCTTGCAAAACTCTGCATGCAGTATTTCGATTGGATGTTTGTCCTATTTGGTAAATTCAGTATTAGAGAGCGGACCCCATACTTCGCTGCCATATAGAGCAATTGGTTCTATAACTGATTGGAAAATTTTGAGCCAGATTCTAATTGGAATTTCGATTTTAATATTCCTTTTAATGGCATAGAATGCTCTTCTTGCTTTGTCTCTCAGCTCATTCACAGCCATGTGAAAGCTACCTGTGTTGCCGATATTTAGTCCTAGATATGTGTAATGTTTGGTGTGTTCTAATAGAACTGTGTCCAAATAGAATTTATATTTGTCATCCTGATTTCCAGACCTTTTTTGGAATATCATTATATTCGTTTTTTTTAGATTAACGGTCAGGGCCCAGGTCTGACAGAATTTGTGCAGATAATAATATATAATAATATGCCATTTAGCAGACGCTTTTATCCAAAGCGACTTACAGTCATGCGTGCATACATTTTTGTGTATGGGTGGTCTCGGGGATCGAACCCACTACCTTGGCGTTACAAGCACCGTGCTCTACCAGTTGAGCTACAGAGGACCAGAGTTGAGCTCTACCAGATGATCTAGATGCTGCTGTAACCCCTCCTTAGTGGGAGACAGTAGCACCAGGTCATCTGCGTACAGCAGACACTTGATTTCAGTGTTGTGTAGGGTGAGACCAGGTGCTGCCGATTCTTCTAATGTTTTTGCCAATTCGTTAATGTAGATGTTAAATAGTGTTGGACTTATTGGGCAGCCCTGTTTCACTCCACGTCCCTGAGAGAAGAAGTCTGTTTGCTTGTTGCCGATTTTAATCGCACATTTATAATATAATATGCCATTTAGCAGACGCTTTTATCCAAAGCGACTTACAGTCATGCGTGCATACATTTTTTTGTGTATGGGTGGTCCCGGGGATCGAACCCACTACCTTGGCGTTACAAGTGCCGTGCTCTACCAGCTGAGCTACAGAGGACATTTGTTTTTAGTGTACATTGATTTAATAACATCATATGTTTTCCCTCCAATACCACTTTCTATTAGTTTGTAAAAAAGACCTTCGTGCCAAATTGAATCAAATGCTTTCTTGAAGTCTACAAAACACGAGTAGATTTTGCCTTTGTTTTGATTTACTTGTTTGTCAATTAGAGTCTGGAGGGTGTAACTGTGGTCTGTTGTACGATAATTTTTTACAAATCCAATCTGGCTTCTGCTTAGGACGTTGTGTTCATCAAGGAAATTATGTAGTCTGCTGTTTATGATACTGCAGAGAATTTTCCCCAAGTTGCTGTTAACGCAAATTCCTCTGTAATTATTTGGGTCAAATTTGTCTCCATTTTTATAAATTGGTGTGATCAATCCTTGGTTCCAAATATCGGGGAAAATACCTGCAGTTAGGATAATGTTGAAGAGTTTGAGTATAGCCAATTTGAATTTGTGGTCTGTATATTTGATCATTTCATTTAAAATACCATCAGCACCACAGGCCTTTTTGGGTTGGAGAGTGCAAAGTTTTTCCAATAATTATTGTTCTGTAATTGACTGTTGATTCAAGGATTTGTAATTTTTCTTGTATATCTTGTTGTTCTGGGCTCTTTGTTATATTGCTGTAGAGGTTTGCAAAGTGATTTCTCCACATATCCCCATTTTGGAT
>NW_028162804.1:0-18379 GCF_964263955.1 Coregonus lavaretus
TGAGGGAAACCTGTTTCAGTCTTCCAGAGATTTGAGACTGGGATGGAGATTCACCTTCCAGCAGGACAATGACCCTAAGCATACTGCTAAAGCAACACTCGAGTGGTTTAAGGGGAAACATTTAAATGTCTTGGAATGGCCTAGTCAAAGTCCAGACCTCAATCCAATTTAGAATCTGTATATGACTTAAAGATTGCTGTACACCAGCAGAACCCATCCAACTTGAAGGAGCTGGAGCAGTTTTGCCTTGAAGAATGGGCAAGAATCCAAGTGGCTAAATGTGCTAAGCTTATAGAGACATACCCCAAGAGACTTGCAGCTGTAATTGCTGCAAAAGGTGGCTCTACAAAGTATTGATTTTGGGGGGGTGAATAGTTATGCACGCTCAAGTTTTCTATTTTTATGGTCTTATTTCTTGTTTGTTTCACCAAAATAAATACTTTGCATCTTCAAAGTGGTAGGCATGTTGTGTAAATCAAATGATACAAAATAGGAAAAATGCCAAGGGGGGTGAATACTTTCGCAAGCCACTGTATGACCCATTTTATATATAGAAATTGACATCATAGGTCATTAACCAATCACAACCCTATTTTAGGATTGCACATTCAGCAAATCACCAGCAGAGAGAGTTCCCTTTGAATCCATTTTCCCATTCACTGTGTTGGTGGTGCTCATAAACTGTATCATCACTTAAAAATGAGCAGAGAGCCCACTCTGGAAATGTTATGTAGAGTATATTGTTCCAAACAATATGTCTTAAAATGAACAAAATCTAAAGGGATATTCATATTTTTAATGTTGAATAAATGAATGTGACAAATTGTATTTCAGAATCTAGACAATCTCCATATGCTATAGCACACTATAAGGAGTATAATGACAACAATTTGTTTTCTGTATCGTGTATGTTTCACAGGTCATAGGGTCTTACAGGAGGCATGAAGGTCTAAAAAGGGCCTAAAATGGCCACTTGCATCATGATTAAAAAAAATATATATCATTCAAATGTTAAAAGCATTTCAAACATCCTTCCTCCAATTAAGTTTTTATAAGAGAATTGCAAGAACAAACTGAGAAACCCAAAATAGTTTTGGTCTATCCTGGCATGACATCCCCTAGTACTCTGAAAATGCCCAGTTTTTCTGGAAATCCTGGTTGGAAGATTCCTGGATTCAGAAGGACATTTGTGAATTTGATCAGTATTTCTGGAAAACCCGGGATTATTGGGAAAGTTAAAATAATTTTGCAACCTCTGTGTTTTCAAAAAATGCCTGATCGAGCTCAGTCATGATTATGAGCAGAACATTCAAATAAGATGTCTATGGGGTTCCACATGGAGCTTGTCTGTTTCAGTGTCTACTGAACTCACAAACAGATTGCTAAGGGCATAACCTTTTACTCCAATTTTACACATACTGTATAGCGAATTTTCTCTTACCCCTTTTTCTCACAATCATAAACTCCCTCTCATTCATCAAATCTTGAAGCTTGCTCTACTCTAACGACTGTGTTCTCTTGAAGAATTACAAAATAATTCAAAGCACCACACTGCAAGCACTACTGCAATCTGTGCCAAGTCATACCATCATTTTTACTATGTTCCTCTGCTATTGTCATAATGATAAATGGAATGCTGTAAAATATACATGTGATTGTTTTATTTATAGGATATAAGAATTGTATAGTGTCTTGGAGGATCCTGTCGCTTTGTGTATGATAAACGCTGACCCCAATATGGTGGGTCAGTAACACCAGCACCCCTGTATCAAAAATCTGTAGTAGCCATCTCAAAAACAGGAAATAAAATGAGTAGAAAAATATCAGCGAGCTATCTGTTAGAAAGTCAGGGATTCTTTGGGGCTCTCAGGGCAGGTATAACAGACAGAGAAGGTGCTACTGTAGGGTAGGGGATAGGTAATGAGTTATTGGAATAGGCTATGGGCGGAGGGTAGGTGGGGAGCAGGAAAGATATTGGGCCACAGAAAGGCTAAATGTTTGGGCTAGGAAACAAGGTGAGGGGTCTGGAGGGTGTTTGCTAGAACATATGTGGGAGACTGGGGTAAGACTGGGGGAGACTTGGGAGAGAGACTGGGGGAGACTTGGGAGTGAGACTGGGGGAGATTTGGGAGAGAGACTGGAGGAGACTTGGTAGAGAGACTGGGGGAGAGTTGGTAGAGAGACTGGGGGAGACTTGGTAGAGAGACTGGGGGAGACTTGGTAGAGAGACTGGGGGAGACTTGGTAGAGAGACTGGGAAGACTTGGTAGAGAGACTGGGGGAGACTTGGTAGAGACTGGGGGAGACTTGGGAGAGAGACTGGGGGAGACTTGGTAGAGACTGAGGGAGACTAGGGAGAGAGGCTGGGGGAGACTTGGTAGAGACTGCGGGATATTTGGCAGAGAGACTGGGGAGACTTGGTAGAGACTAAGGGAGACTTGGGCGAGACTGAGGGAGACTTGGGAGAGAGACTGGGGGAGACTTGGGAGAGGCACTGGGGGAGACTGAGGGATAGATAGCCAGGTGGGAAGTAGCCTGAGTGCCAGTCTGTTTGTGCTATCATGCCCAGCTCCCTCTGTCTCATTGTAATTTTGGCTTGAACATCAATGGAGTTGGGAAGAGCACAAACAGATCTGGGACCAGGCTAGATGGGAAGGCTAATCTGATACTAATAGGATATAAGTGGCATTTATGAGAGATGAAGGATACATCTCTATGGTGTCACTGGAAAACAGTATGATAGGTAGGACACTGGAAGGATAGAGGGGGAGACAACTGACTGGAAGGATAGAGGGGAGAGGGGGAGACATCTGGGGAAGACGGGAAGGATTTTTTATTTAACCTTTATTTAACTAGGCATTTACAATGACGGCCTACACCGGCCAAACCCGGACGACGCTGGGCCAAATTGTGCGGCGCCCTATGGAACTCCCAAACACGGCCGGTTGTGATACAGCCTGGAATCGATCCAGGGGGTCTGTAGTGACGCCTCAAGCACTGAGAAGCAGTGCCTTAGACTGCTGCACCACTCGGGAGAGTGGGGAGAGCGGGAGACATCTGACTGGAAGGATAGAGGGGAGAGGTGGAGACAACTGACTGGAAGGACGGAGGGGAGAGGGGGAGACAACTGACTGAAAGGACAGAGGGGAGAGGTGGAGACAACTGACTGGAAGGACGGAGGGGAGAGGGGGAGACAACTGACTGAAAGGACAGAGGGGAGAGGTGGAGACAACTGACTGGAAGGACAGAGGGGAGAGGTGGAGACAACTGACTGGAAGGACAGAGGGGAGAGGTGGAGACAACTGACTGGAAGGATAGAGGGAAGAGGGGGAGACAACTGACTGGAAGGACAGAGGGGAGAGGTGGAGACAACTGACTGGAAGGACAGAGGGGAGAGGTGGAGAGGGAGAGACAACTGACTGGAAGGACAGAGGGGAGAGGTGGAGACAACTGACTGGAAGGACAGAGGGGAGAGGTGGAGACAACTGACTGGAAGGACAGAGGGGAGAGGTGGAGAGGGAGAGACAACTGACTGGATGGATAGAGGGGAGAGGGGGAGACAACTGATTGGAAGGATAAAGGGGAGAGGGGGAGAGGTGGAGACAACTGACTGGAAGGACAGAGGGGAGAGGGGGAGACAACTGACTGGAAGGATAGAGGGGAGAGGGGGAGACAACTGACTGGAAGGATAAAGGGGAGAGGGGGAGACAACTGACTGGAAGGATAAAGGGGAGAGGGGGAGAGGGGGAGACAACTGACTGGAAGGATAGAGGGGAGAGGGGGAGACAACTGACTGGAAGGATAGAGGGGAGAGGGGGAGACAACTGACTGGATGGATAGAGGGGAGATGGGGAGAGGGAGAGACAACTGACTGGAAGGATAGAGGGGAGAGGGGGAGACAACTGACTAGAAGGATAGAGGGGAGAGGGGGAGACAACTGACTGGAAGGATAAAGGGAAGAGGTGGAGAGGGGGAGACAACTGACTGGATGGATAGAGGGGAGAGGGGGAGACAACTGACTGGAAGGACAGAGGGGAGATGGGGAGAGGGAGAGACAACTGAAAGGAAGAATAGAGGGGAGATGGGGAGAGGGAGAGACAACTGAAAGGAAGAATAGAGGGGAGAGGGGGAGACAACTGACTGGAAGGATAGAGGGAAGAGGGGGAGACAACTGACTGGAAGGATAAAGGGAAGAGGTGGAGACAACTGACTGGAAGGATAGAGGGGAGAGGGGGAGAGGGAGAGACAACTGACTGGAAGGATAGAGGGGAGAGGGGGAGACAACTGACTAGAAGGATAGAGGGGAGAGGGGGAGACAACTGACTAGAAGGATAGAGGGGAGAGGGGGAGACAACTGACTGGAAGGATAGAGGGGAGAGGGGGAGACAACTGACTGGAAGGATAGAGGGGAGAGGGGGAGACAACTGACTGGAAGGATAGAGGGGAGATGGGGAGAGGGAGAGACAACTGAAACGAAGAATAGAGGGGAGAGAGGGAGACAACTGACTGGAAGGATAGAGGGGAGAGGGGGAGACAACTGACTGGAAGGATAAAGGGGAGAGGGGGAGAGGGGGAGACAACTGACTGGAAGGATAGAGGGGAGAGGGGGAGACAACTGACTGGAAGGATAGAGGGGAGAGGGGGATAGCGGGAGACAACTGGGGAAGACTGGGAGTAGGGTTGTGATAGTTGTATCACTAAAGTCACTGGAAGACAGTATGATAGGTGGGACACTGCTGACTCTTCATGTACTTGATGGCGAACTTCAACTCTGTACTCTTCTTCTCCCATTTGTGGATGGACATGAGCAGCAGCTGCTGGTCCACCTTCCGGCCCATGATGAGGAAGTTACTGCCAAGGTTGTCCAGCTGAGCACAGGGGCAGTTGGCTCCATTCTTAATGTACAGCGTCAGCTTTTTCAAGTCCTTCTTACGCAGGACACCCATCTTGAACACCTTCTTCTTCTTCTGGGCGGCGATGAGTTTACGGTCGCCATTCTCTTTCTTTACCTCTTTGATCTTCATCTTGATAGCTGGGGGGGGGGGGGGAGAGAGGAAGGAGAGAGTGAGCAAGGAGAGAAGTGGAGAGGGAGGAAGGAGAAAGTGATTAAGAGAGAGAGAGGTGGAGAGGGAGGAGATAAAGTGATTAAGAGAGAGAGAGGTGGAGAGGGAGGGGAGAAAGATTGAGATCAGAAATTGGATCAGTGACTTGCATTTTTATTTCAGATGAACATCCTGATGGTATTTTTGCCTTTAAGATATTTATTATTTTATATTTATTTAACTTGTTTGAATCTATAGCGGAGTAAACAAAGACAAGTTAAATCCTCAAAAAAAAAACATCCCAGAAATCATCCATCCTTTAGCTAGCTAATCATCCATCCCTTTAGCTAGCTAATCATTCATCCTTTAGCTAGCAAATCATCCATCCCTTTACCTAGCTAATCATCCATCCCTTTAGCTAGCAAATCATCCATCCCTTTAGCTAGCTAATCATCCATCCCTTTAGCTAGCTAATCATCCATCCCTTTAGCTAGCAAATCATCCATCCCTTTAGCTAGCAAATCATCCATCCCTTTAGCTAGCAAATCATTCATCCATTTAGCTAGCTAATCGAATCAGCCCAACATTGGACTTGATCATTCAAAAACTATATGAAAGCTAATCATGTGTTTTGTGTTGTGACCTGGCCATTGATCATTCAAAAACTATATGAAAACTAATCATGTGTTTTGTGTTGTGACCTGGCCATTGATCATTCAAAAACGATATGAAAGCTAATCATGTGTTTTGTGTTGTGACCTGGCCATTGATCATTCAAAAAATATATGAAAGCTAATCATGTGTTTTGTGTTGTGACCTGGCCATTGATCATTCAACAACTATATGAAAGCTAATCATGTGTTTTGTGTTGTGACATGGCCATTGATCATTCAAAAACTATATGAAAGCTAATCATGTGTTTTGTGTTGTGACCTGGCCATTGATCATTCAAAAAGTATATGAAAGCTAATTATGTGTTTTGTGTTGTGACCTGGCCATTGATCATTCAAAAAGTATATGAAAGCTAATCATGTGTTTTGTGTTGTGACCTGGCCATTGATCATTCAAAAACTATGTGAAAACTAATCATGTGTTTTGTGTTGTGACCTGGCCATTGATCATTCAAAAAATATATGAAAGCTAATCATGTGTTTTGTGTTGTGACCTGGCCATTGATCATTCAAAAAATATATGAAAGCTAATCATGTGTTTTGTGTTGTAACCTGGCCATTGATCATTCAACAACTATATGAAAGCTAATCATGTGTTTTGTGTTGTGACCTGGCCATTGATCATTCAAAAACTATATGAAAGCTAATCAAGTGTTTTGTGTTGTGACCTGGCCATTGATCATTCAAAAAGTATATGAAAGCTAATCATGTGTTTTGTGTTGTGACCTGGCCATTGATCATTCAAAAAGTGTATGAAAGCTAATCATGTGTTTTGTGAAGTGACCTGGCCATTGCCTTGATGGCACACACATGCACACACACACATACACACACACACAACCACGGGTAGACCCCGCCCCAAGCACAGGGGTACTTTACACCTCTCTAGAGGTTCATAATTTACCCCCTACACAACTAACCACTATTACCTTGGAACTGCCACAAGACTACATCCTCTATGTCTGTGTGTGTGTGTGTGTCTGTGTGTGTTTCAGAGAGGAATTCTCCATGTAAGCAAACACTGACAGGCCAAATGAATCATGTTGAGGATGAAGGACCAACGTTGGAATGAAACATTGTTATGTTTCCGAACCACCTGGATTATTGACGTTACTTCTGGCCTCCTTGCCTACTGTTTTATAATGACTCATACATACAGACATACACAGGGTCTTAGTATGTTTGGGGGGGGGGGCGGGGGGTATTTGTGTGGTGTGTGTGTCAAGGCCCCACCAGCCAGGATTTGACCTAAGACATTGCACAAAATAACAGAAAATAAAAAGGGAATTGAAAGAGTTGTCTGACAGTGAGAGAGGGCCTGTCATTTTGAGCAGAAACAGCACTTCCTGGGGCGAGAGCACGTCAGCCTCACTAACATGCAGGTGTTGGATATACAGAACCACACCAAACAGGGTTACACCCATCAGGGCCACAGCCAGGTCTCTGCTTTGCTTGGTCAGCAGCTTCCTGCCAGTATGACTGACTGGATATCCAGTCGCCCACCGGGTAAAAACCTGACGTAACATCAAATCAACACCCAATTTTGGTTGATTGACAAGAAACACGAATTCTACTTGAAATCAGCCTGCCCTCGAAATCCTGTCATTGATTTGTGGTTGAAATCTAGTTTAAAATAACATCATCGTTCTCACTTAAGACCACTGAGCTATTGTCAATGCAGTCATTTTTACTGAGCTAGGTTGCAAAAGCAAACAAGTTTCAGGCAAGGATGAGGATATTCATCTCGTAGATGTTCAGATTATATATTGAAGCCAAGTAATTTATAAATAGGTACAAATGAATTGAAATGTTGAGGCATTACCAGAAGTTGACACCAAGTGTGAAAATGCTGTGTAATAATGCTGTAATTTCTACTGTATATTTGCATCATTCTTGGCGAAATCAAACAATCCAAGTCTCTAAAAAGTTTACCTCTGTAATCATCTCTGGATTTCACGCAACTAACTACTAAACAATCAGCTAAAGAGTTAATGCTTTTGAAGTGAACAATGCTCTCCTATGATTGCCGGTGTGTGAGTGTGTACTTTGATTGGCTATCTGCCTTCATACGCAATCCTATTACATTCTGAGATAGTTATTGTGTCGTGCTATTTCATGCTCTATTCTACCACTATTCTATTTTATTCTCCCTGGAATATACAACAGAACATTATTCAATCTCATAATTAAACACACAGAAAGCTATATCTAGATGATTATGTTCTTACCTCATTTTAGATGACAAGGATTGTGTGTGTGTGTGTGACCTCATGCTAGATGTGTGTGAGTGTGACCTCATTCTAGATAACAAGGAGTGTGTGTGTGTGTGTGACCTCATGCTAGATGACAAGGAGTGTGTGTGTGTGACCTCATGCTAGATGACAAGGATTGTGTGTGTGTGTGATCTCATGCTAGATGTGTGTGAGTGTGACCTCATTCTAGATGACAAGGAGTGTGTGTGTGTGTGTGACCTCATGCTAGATGACAAGGAGTGTGTGTGTGTGACCTCATGCTAGATGACAAGGAGTGTGTGTGTGTGTGACCTCAAGCTAGATGACATGGAGTGTGTGTGAGTGTGACCTCATGCTAGATGACAAGGAGTGTGTGTGAGTGTGACCTCATGCTAGATGACAAGGAGTGTGTGTGAGTGTGACCTCATGCTAGATGACAAGGAGTGTGTGTGAGTGTGGCCTCATGCTAGATGACAAAGATTGTGTGTGAGTGTGACCTCATGCTAGATGACAAGGATTGTGTGTGAGTGTGACCTCATGCTAGATGACAAGGAGTGTGTGTGAGAATGACCTCATGCTAGATGACAAGGAGTGTGTGTGAGTGTGACCTCATGCTAGATGACAAGGAGTGTGTGTGACCTCATGCTAGATGAAAAGGAGTGTGTGTGAGTGTGACCTCATGCTAGATGACAAGGAGTGTGTGTGACCTCATGCTAGATGAAAAGGAGTGTGTGTGAGTGTGACCTCATGCTAGATGACAAAGAGTGTGTGTGTGACCTCATGCTAGATGACAAGGAGTGTGTGTGTGTGACCTCATGCTAGATGACAAGGAGGGTGAGTGTGACCTCATGCTAGATGACAAGGAGTGTGTGTGACCTCATGCTAGATGACAAGGATTGTTAGTGTGACCTCATGCTAGACGACATGGATTGTGTGTGACATCATGCTAGATGACAAGGAGTGTGTGTGACCTCATGCTAGATGACAAGGAGTGTGTGTGACCTCATGCCATGCTAGATGACAAGGAGTGTGTGTGACCTCATGCTAGATGACAAGGAGTGCGAGTGTGTGACCTCATGCTAGATGACAAGGAGTGTGTGTGTGTGTGTGTGACCTCATGCTAGATGACAAGGAGTTTGTGTGTGTGTGACCTCATGCTAGATGACAAGGATTGTGTGTGAGTGTGACCTCATGCTAGATGACAAGGAGTGTGTGTGTGTGTGACCTCATGCTAGATGACAAGGAGTGTGTGTGTGTGTGACCTTATGCTAGATGACAAGGAGTGTGTGTGTGTGACCTCATGCTAGATGACAAGGAGTTTGTGTGTGTGTGACCTCATGCTAGATGACAAGGATTGTGTGTGAGTGTGACCTCATGCTAGATGACAAGGAGTGTGTGTGTGTGACCTCATGCTAGATGACAAGGAGTGTGTGTGAGTGTGACCTCATGCTAGATGACAAGGATTGTGTGTGACCTCATGCTAGATGACAAGGAGTGTGTGTGAGTGTGACCTCATGCTAGATGACAAGGAGCGTGAGTGTGACCTCATGCTAGATGACAAAGATTGTGTGTGTGTGTGACCTGATGATAGATGACAAGGAGTGTGCGTGTGACCTCATGCTAGATGACAAGGAGTGTGTGTGAGTGTGACCTCATGCTAGATGACAAGGAGCGTGAGTGTGACCTCATGCTAGATGACAAAGATTGTGTGTGTGTGTGACCTGATGATAGATGACAAGGAGTGTGTGTGTGACCTCATGCTAGATGACAAGGAGTGTGTGTGTGACCTCATGCTAGATGACAAGGAGTGTGTGTTTTTGTCATGTTAACTTAATGTAAGTTGTGGCTTGTATCATATTAACTTAATGTAAGTTATGGCTGGTATCATATTAACTTAATGTAAGTTATGGCTGGTATCATGTTAACTTAATGTAAGTTATGGCTGGTATAATGATAACTTAATGTAAGTTATGGCTGGTATCATATTAACTTCTCAGTAATATCACTTACGGCTGGTATCATGTTGACGTAATGTAAGTTATGGCTGGTATCATGTTAAGTTAATGTAAGATATGGCTGGTATCATGTTAACTTCTCAGTAATATCACTTATGGCTGGTATCATGGTAACTTCTCAGTAATATCAGTTATGACTGGTATCATATTAACTGGTGACTAATCAAATATATATTGGGGAATATCTTACATTTGGGGGTAAGTTCGACTGTGTTTGAACCTCTAACACATAACAGTATTCTGTGTGATCAAATGTACCAAAAACTGAAAGACTGGTAGAATTGTGTTGCTACACTATGTTCTTCTGAAAAATGATTGTCACTAGGGATGATTATCATAATAATTTAATGGATAGTTTTACACAATCCTCCAAAGACTGCCTGCAGCTTTTCTCTACATTTACACCCACACAACATGATTTCTACACACTGCAGCCAGTCCAGAACAATATCAACTCTAAAGACTCTGGCAATGTTCCGGGGAGAGTTACACGTAGACGCTTTTCAGAGTTATAGTCTTACAGGGACCAGCTAAAAGACTTGGCGAACAGAGGACATTCAACCCAGTGTGTCCTGCTGGGACCATAATTACATCCAGGGAATGAGAGACGGAGACGTTACCTCAATGTTGTATGAACGGTATTATCAGGACATTGCCTGAACTGTAACATTCAAAACACGACATGGCACAAAATGAGTAAAGACTTACATTAAATTGTTCCAAAATGCACTTAAACTGAGCTTGAACACAACATGCTAACTGGATTTCCTAACACAAGACATATTGTTGTCATTCTATCAGTGTGATTGTATTTATCCCATATCGTAATGGAATCATTATCATGGTTCTCCTCACCGGTTACATCTGGTGGTGATGTGGCGGTTAGCCGATGTAGTCGTTAACAATTTATGTGTGTGTATGTGTGAGGGAGAGTTTGGTATCTATGTGTGTGTGTGTGTGTTTGTGTGTCTGTGCGTGCTTGCATGAGTGCGTGAATGTGTGTGCATGTGTGGCGTGTGAGAGAGAGTGTGTGTGAGTGTGTGTGTGTGTGTGAGTGTGTGTGTGTGTGAGAGAGAGTGTGTGTGTGTGTGACGGGGTTCTGTTGTATTGTGGCTGTGAGCACTCAACATTGTGTTTCTCATTACTGTCATCGTCTCTGGAGTGAGATTTGTGTGTGTGTGTGTGTGTGTTTGTGTGTGTTAGTGTGTGAGACGACAATCTACAGGATGGAGTCAAACTAGAAACATGGTCTCACCATTTAACTACACACATCACAGGGCTGCTCCCAGAAACAGGCTCTGTCACATGTTAGTGTTTGAGTGTGTGTGTGTGTGTTTGTGTGTGTGTATAGCACTTACCAAAGTCGCTGGCACAATAATGCTCCATGATGTTGTCAGCTTTCAGTTGGTTATCACACGGAGGACAGACTTTAGATGCTGGGGAGACAGAGAGAGAGAGAGGAGAATGATTGATATTGTAGAAAAGTCAGAGGGCAGTCCCAACCGGGGCTTGAGCCTTGGACCTTCGGACCGTCAACCCAACACCTCAGCTGTTACACAAAGAGAACCCCTTGACGACGACGCTAGGTGTTGGGTGAAGGTGGCTACCATACATGTCATAATTGTAGCTAGGTTAGACTACAGGTACAGTAGAGGATAATTAGATGGTTCATATAAACAGCAGCCAGAGTAGAGTAGAGTAGAGTAGAGCAGAATAGAATAGAATAGAGTAGATTAGAGTAGAATAGAATAAAGTAGAATAGAGTAGAATAGAGTAGAATAGAATAGAATAGAATAGAGTAGAGTAGAATAGAATAGAATAGAATAGAATAGAATAGAATAGAGTAGAGTAGAGTAGAATAGAATAAAGTAGAATAGAGTAGAATAGAGTAGAATAGAATAGAATAGAATAGAGTAGAGTAGAATAGAATAGAATAGAATAGAATAGAGTAGAGTAGAGTAGAGTAGTGTAGAGTAGAGTAGAGTAGAGTAGAGTAGAGTAGAGTAGAGTAGAGTAGAGTAGAGTAGAATAGAGTAGAGTAGAGTATAATAAAATAGAATAGAGTAGAATAGAGTAGGATAGAATAGAGTAGAGTAGAGTAGAGTAGAGTAGAGTAGAGTAGAGTAGAATAGAGTAGAGTAGAGTAGAGTAGAGTAGAGTATAATAGAGTAGAGTAGAGTAGAGTAGAGTAGAGTAGAGTAGAGTAGAGTAGAGTAGAGTAGAGTAGAGTAGAGTAGAGTAGATTAGAGTAGAGTAGAGTAGAATAGAGTAGAGTAGAGTAGAGTAGAGTAGAATATAATAAAGTAGAATAGAATAGAGTAGAATAGAATAGAATAGAGTAGAATAGAGTAGAATAGAGTAGAATAGAGTAGAATAGAATAGAGTAGAGTAGAGTAGAGTAGAATAGAGTAGAGTAGAGTAGAGTAGAGTAGAGTAGAGTAGAGTAGAGTAGAGTAGAGTAGATTAGATTAGAGTAGAATATAATAAAATATAATAAAGTAGAATAGAATAGAGTAGAATAGAGTAGAATAGAGTAGAATAGAATAAAGTAGAATAGAATAAAGTAGAATAGAGTAGAATAGAGTAGAATAGAGTAGATTAGAGTAGATTATAGTAGATTAGAGTAGAATATAATCAAGTAGAATAGAATAGAATAGAGTAGAATAGAATAGAGTAGAGTAGAGTAGAGTAGAATAGAGTAGAATAGAATAGAATAGAATCGAGTAGAATAGAATATAATAAAGTAGAATAGAATAAAGTAGAATAGAGTAGAATAGAATAGAGTAGAATAGAGTAGATTAGACTAGATTAGAGTAGATTAGAGTAGATTAGAGTAGATTAGAGTAGATTAGAGTAGAATAGAATCAAGTAGAATATAATAGAATAGAATATAATAGAGTAGAGAATAATAGAGTAGAATAGAATAGAATAGAATAGAGTAGGGTAGAATATAATAAAGTAGAGTAGAATAGAATAGAGTAGAGTAGAATATAATAGAGTAGAGTAGAGCAGAGTAGAGTAGAATAAAGTAGAGTAGAGCAGAGTAGAGTAGAGCAGAGCAGAGTAGAGTAGAGTAGAGTAGAGTAGAGTAGAGTAGAGTAGAGTAGAGTAGAGTAGAGTAGAGTAGAGCAGAGTAGAGTAGAGCAGAGCAGAGTAGAGCAGGGCAGAGCAGAGAATCAGCTGGTTCATACCATGTATAGAAAAGCCTGTTTTAGGCCCTGGTCTAGTCTCAAGCGCGTGTTTAGAAGCAGACTGTCAGAAGTTATTTGCTGAAGAGGGAATATATAGCGCAGGATCCTGAATGATGTTTGCACTGCAATTACTCTGGAGAAAATGTTTTAATTTGAGAAGTTGTATATTTGGGTTTTGATGCATGGCGTGTGTGTTTGTGTATGTGTGAGTTGTGGGAGGGGGGATTCTGTGGGTGTGTGTGTGTGTGTCTGTGCCTATGGGCAGGTCTGTGTACATGTGCATGTGTGTGTGTGAGTGTCAGTTCATTGATCCACAGAACAAAGGTTTGGGGAAGAGAGACAGATAGCAGGAGGGGAGACAGCGGGGGTCAGGATGGGGTTGTAGGGATGTCTACCACTGTAATATATAGTATGTTCTTATAGGGCAGTGTGAGTAAGCTTGGCATGGTTAGATATAGCATGGCTCTGGGAGACATGGTTAGATATAGCATGACAATGGGAGACATGGTTAGATATAGCATGACAATGGGAGACATGGTTAGATATAGCATGACAATGGGAGACATGGTTAGATATAGCATGACAATGGGAGACATGGTTAGATATAGCATGACAATGGGAGACATGGTTAGATATAGCATGACAATGGGAGACATGGTTAGATATAGCATGACAATGGGAGACATGGTTAGATATAGCATGACAATGGGAGACATGGTTAGATATAGCATGACAATGGGAGACATGGTTAGATATAGCATGACAATGGGAGACATGGTTAGATATAGCATGACAATGGGAGACATGGTTAGATATAGCATGACAATGGGAGACATGGTTAGATATAGCATGACAATGGGAGATATGTTTAGATATAGCATGACAATGGGAGACATGGTTAGGTGTAGCATGACAATGGGAGACATGGTTAGGTATAGCATGACAATGGGATACATGGTTAGATATAGCATGACAATGGGAGACATGGTTAGGTGTAGCATGACAATGGGAGACATGGTTAGATATAGCATGACAATGGGAGACATGGTTAGGTGTAGCATGACAATGGGAGACATGGTTAGATATAGCATGACAATGGGAGATATGTTTAGATATAGCATGACAGTGGGAGACATGGTTAGGTGTAGCATGACAATGGGAGACATGGTTAGGTATAGCATGACAATGGGAGAACATTAGCCTTCTGCTGGATGTTTGCTTACAGTTGTGGTAAACACTTTGTCATCCTCACCCCACACAACATCCCTCAGCATTTGTTAATGTTGAGTTTAGACAACAGTCTTACATTTTTAAAGAGAAACCGTACGTCTATGAGTTTGGTGTATTATATTACATTTCATTTAAGTCCCCTGTAGCTCAGTTGGTAGAGCATGGCGTTTGCAATGCCAGGGTTGTAGGTTCGATTCCCACGGGGGGCCAGTATGAAAATGTATACACTCACTAACTGTAAGTTGCTCTGGATAAGAGCGTCTGCTAAATGACTAAAATGTAAATGCAACTCTAAGAGAGCATCACAAATCAAAATGAGAAAAATCTTCAAATTCATGATTGCTACAGGAATATCTAAGTAAAAGTAAACTACTTTGATTCACTTACAGTGGGGGAAAAAGGTATTTAGTCAGCCACCAATTGTGCAAGTTCTCCCACTTCAAAAAGATGAGAGAGGCCTGTAATTTTCATCATAGGTACACATCAACTATGACAGACAAATTGAGATTTTTTTTCTCCAGAAAATCACATTGTAGGATTTTTTATGAATTTATTTGCAAATTATGGTGGAAAATAAGTATTTGGTCACCTACAAACAAGCAAGATTTCTGGCTCTCACAGACCTGTAACTTCTTCTTTAAGAGGCCCCTCTGTCCTCCACTCGTTACCTGTATTAATGGCACCTGTTTGAACTTGTTATCAGTATAAAAGACACCTGTCCACAACCTCAAACAGTCACACTCCAAACTCCACTATGGCCAAGACCAAAGAGCTGTCAAAGGACACCAGAAACCAAATTGTAGACCTGCACCAGGCTGGGAAGACTGAATCTGCAATAGGTAAGCAGCTTGGTTTGAAGAAATCAACTGTGGGAGCAATTATTAGGAAATGGAAGACATACAAGACCACTGATAATCTCCCTCGATCTGGGGCTCCACGCAAGATCTCACCCATGGGGTCAAAATGATCACAAGAACGGTGAGCAAAAATCCCAGAACCACACGGGGGGACCTAGTGAATGACCTGCAGAGAGCTGGGGACCAAAGTAACAAAGCCTACCATCAGTAACACACTACGCCGCCAGGGACTCAAATCCTGCAGTGCCAGACATGTCCCCCTGCTTAAGCCAGTACATGTCCAGGCCCATCTGAAGTTTGCTAGAGTGCATTTGGATGATCCAGAAGAGGATTGGGGAGAATGTCATATGGTCAGATGAAACCAAAATAGAACTTTTTGGTAAAAAACTAAACTCGTCGTGTTTGGAGGACAAAGAATGCTGAGTTGCATCCAAAGAACACCATACCTACTGTGAAGCATGGGGGTGGAAACATCATGCTTTGGGGCTGTTTTTCTGCAAAGGGGACCAGGACGACTGATCCGTGTAAAGGAAAGAATGAATGGGGCCATGTATGGTGAGATTTTGAGTGAAAACCTCCTTCCATCAGCAAGGGCATTGAATATGAAACGTGGCTGGGTCTTTCAGCATGACAATGATCCCAAACACACCGCCCGGGCAACGAAGGAGTGGCTTCGTAAGAAGCATTTCAAGGTCCTGGAGTGGCCTAGCCAGTCTCCAGATCTCAACCCCATAGAAAATCTTTGGAGGGAGTTGAAAGTCCGTGTTGCCCAGCGACAGCCCCAAAACATCACTGCTCTAGAGGAGATCTGCATGGAGGAATGGGCCAAAATACCAGCAACAGTGTATGAAAACCTTGTGAAGACTTACAGAAAACGTTTGACCTGTGTCATTGCCAGCAAAGGGTATATAACAAAGTATTGAGAAACTTTTGTTATTGACCAAATACTTATTTTCCACCATAATTTGCAAATAAATTCATAAAAAATCCTACAATGTGATTTTCTTGATTTTTTTTTCTGATTTTGTCTGTCATAGTTGACGTGTACCTATGATGAAAATTACAGGCCTCTCTCATCTTTTTAAGTGGGGAGAACTTGCACAATTGGTGGCTGACTAAATACTTTTTTTCCCCACTGTATATCACAAGACAGTAAAAACAGGCCATGGTATACTGTGATCCCCAATAGATACTGCCTGACTCCCAAATGGCACCCTATTCCCAACATAGTGCACTATATTTGACCAGGGCCCATTGGCAAAAGTAGTGGCATATATAGGGAATAGGGTGCCATTGGGGACGTATTCACTGACTGCAGCCAGCCCAGTCTAATTGACTTCCCCTGTTAATGACTAAACAGGACAGAGCAGATCAGAGCGTTGGTTGTGCTGTATAGAAGGAATGCATTTCCCTGACACATACCCTGGCACTGAGACAACTGGGCAGCCAGCCAGCACACCACCACCACAGTGAAACTATTGCTTTACAGGCTGAATAAGACGCAACAGCCTTCAAGTGAATCATTCAAAACAGGCTGAGCAGAGAGGGAGAAAGAGAGAGTGTGTGTGTGTGTGTGAGAGAGACAGAGGGAGGGTGGAGAAGAGAGACTGTTTGTGTGTGTGTATGTGTGTGAGAGAGAAAAAAGAGAGACAGAGAAAAAGAGAGAGAGAGAGAGATAAAAAGAGAGAGAGAGGGGAGTGAGTGAGAAAAAGAGAGACAGAGAGAGAAAGAGATAAAAAGAGAGGAGTGAGAGAGAGAGAGTAAGAGAGAGAGAGAAAGAGAGAGAGATAAAAGAGAGAGAGAGAGAGAGAGAGAGGAGTGAGAGAGATAAAAAGAGAGAGAGAGAGAGAGGAGTGAGAGAGAGAGAGAGAAAAAGAGACAGAGAAAAAGAGCGAGCTAGAGAGAAAGAGAGCGAGAGAGAAAGAGAGACAGAGATAAAAAGAGAGAGAGAGAGGAGTGAGAGAGAGAGAGAGAGAGACAGAGAAAAAGAGAGACAGAGAAAGAGAGAGAGAGCTAATAACTGTTGCGTCTTTCCACTGTGAGAGTTCCCATGCATTAACACGATGAGGCCTGCTAGACAGAGAGGGTCAGGGCTTTAATTGTGTGGTGCTGACAATAAGACAAGAGCTGGACACATGCCCCCCCCCCAAACACACACACACACAGACACAAACACACACCACACACAGACACACACACACACAGACACACACACACACACATACACACACACACTGACGGTTTCTGTGTGACTAAGGGGTTCACCTCAATGCGACCCAGTGCAGTGAGGCACCCAGTGCAGTGAGGCACATTGAACTCTGACCCCTGTCATTATCAGGCCAGACGGCTAGTTAGGACCAGGTGATAACCTTTTAAACCCTGAGAAGAGAATGGGCTGGGAGCTGACCCTCTCTCTAGCCCTCTCTACCCCACTCTCAATTCAATTCAATTCAATTCAATTCAAAGGGCTCTCTCTCTCTGTCTCTCTTTCTCTCTCTCTGTCTCTCTTTCTCTCTCTCTCTCTCTCTCTCTCTCTCTCTCTCTCTCTCTCTCTCTCTCTCTCTCTCTCTCTCTCTCTCTCTCTCTTTCTCTCTCAATTAAATGTTCTATTCTTTCTCTCTCTCTATCGTACTCTCTCTCTCTCTCTTTCTCTCTCTCTCTCTCTCTCTCTCTCTCTCTCTCTCTCTCTCTCTCTCTCTCTCTCTCTCTTTCTCTCTCAATTAAATGTTCTATTCTTTCTCTCTCTCTATCGTACTCTCTCTCTCTCTCTCTTTCTCTCTCTCTCACTCTCTCTTTCTCTCTCTCTCTCTCCCTCTCTCTCTCTCACTCTCTCTTTATTTATATCGCTATGAGTACATGCTTGCGTGCATATGTATCTGTACCCTGTAGGCATCCTGGATAGGGGTCATATATATATGTAACCCGGTAGTCATCCTGGATAGGGGTCATATATATCTGTACCCTGTAGTCATTCTGGATAGGGATCATGTAAATACAGCAGCCATTCAATTGGTCAGTGTTTGTTCCACTGTCATAGCCAGGTTCCAGATCTGTTTGTGTTGTATAGCCAAGTCCCAATGTTGCAGTCTGGCCAGTGACCATAGGAGTTGGCAGGACAGCACAAACTGATCTGGGACCAGGCT
>NW_028162803.1:0-45000 GCF_964263955.1 Coregonus lavaretus
TGAGGAATCTCTGAGAGGTAATGACAAAGATGGTCCTCATGAAACCACATTCTCTTCACTCCGTGTGTGTGTGTGCGTCTGTGTGTGCGTGCGTGTGTTCACAAGCAATTGTATCTGGGGGCATATGCATATGAATGGGAGTAATACATGATGGGTAATGTGGGTGTATACACCCACACACAGTAACTCTGCTCCATCAACATTCTCTCTCTCTCTCTCTCTCCTCTCTCTCTCTCTCTCTCCCTCTCTCTCTCTCTCTCTCTCTCTCTCTCTCTCTCTCCATCTCTCTCTCTCTCTCTCTCTCTCTCTCTCTCTCTCCTCTTCTCTCTTCTCTCTCTCTCTCTCTCTCTCTCTCTCTCCTCTCTCTCTCTCTCTCTCTCTCTCTCTCTCTCTCTCTCTCTCTCTCTCTCTCTCTCTCTCTCTCTCTCTCTCTCTCTCGGGAAGTGACACAGAATTATTTTTTAACTGCACTGGAGAAACATTCATTATAACAACCCCTGCAACCCCCACCCCACCCCACCCCACCCCCTAATGTCATCAGAAAATAGGAAAGTGGCATATAATTTTTTTAAAATTGCGTTAGTGATAGGCTAAGAGCTAACCAGGGTCTCCCCACTTCCCACACAGTGTAAACAGTAGCGTTAGTGATAGGCTAAGAGCTAACCAGGTCTCCCCACTCCCACACAGTGTAAACAGTAGCGTTAGTGATAGGCTAAGAGCTAACCAGGTCTCCCCACTCCCACACAATGTAAACAGTAGCGTTAGTGATAGGCTAAGAGCTAACCAGGTCTCCCCACTCCCACACAGTGTAAACAGTAGCGTTAGTGATAGGCTAAGAGCTAACCAGGTCTCCCCACTCCCACACAGTGTAAACAGTAAGCGTTAGTGATAGGCTAAGAGCTAACCAGGTCTCCCCACTCCCACACAGTGTAAACAGTAGCGTTAGTGATAGGCTAAGGGCTAACCAGGTCTCCCCACTCCCACATAGTGTAAACAGTAGCGTTAGTGATAGGCTAAGGGCTAACCAGGTCCTCCCCACTCCCACACAGTATAAATCAGTGACCTGACTCTCTCATTGACTCTGAACAGCAGAAATACACTGAGGAACACAACACTGTATATACACATCAATTATAATCAAACATACACATGCATGATGAATGACACACACACATACAGGCACACACACAGATACTTTAGATGGTCAGTCTCACCGTTATCCATCCACAACACTCATCCTCTTCCTCTCTCCAGCATGCATCTAATAGCAGCAGTATTGGTATTCACAACACCCACACACAGACTGCTCAGGATTTGGAGCCAAGCACAGGGATCCCTCGTAAAAGCCCAAGCACACACACACACACACTGGTACACACACCGGTACACACACACACACACACCGGTACACATACACACTCCGGTACACATACACACACCAGTACGTACACACACACACACCGGTACACACACACACACACACCGGTACACACACACACACACCGGTACACACACACACACACCGGTACACATACACACACACACACACCGGTACACATACACACACACACACACACACACACCGGTACACATACACACTCCGGTACACATACACACACCAGTACGTACACACACACACCGGTACACACACACACACACACCGGTACACATACATACACCGGTACACATACACACACCGGTACACATACACACACACACACACACACCGGTACACATACACACACACACACACACACACACACACCGGTACACATTCGCACATACAGCTGGTTCCCTCACACACACCTACTCAAATACAAAACCTACTCATGTCTGTATGATTTGCCCCCTAAAGAGGCCGAGACTGAACAAGACATGGAACAGGGGATGGAAAGAGGAGCGGAGTGGAGTGTTCATCTCTCACTCAGAAGGGTGGTGAGGAGGAGGAAGATAGACGAAGAGCAGAGGATGAAGAAGTATTGCCTTATCATACAAGACAACTGATCCACTAATACTGAGAGAAAGACAAACTGGAGGGGAAGGTGAGGACGTAAGGAGTCATTTGAGGGAGAGAGAGGGGGGAGTTGAAGCAGGTGAGAGAGGGAGGGAGAGAGAGAGATGGGAGTGAAGGAGAAAACAGCAGTGAGAGAGTGCCAGTATAGAGCGATCGCTCGGACAGAAATAGACAGCCAGACCGGACCAGAGAAAGATAGACAGAGAGAGAGAAAAAGTGTGAGAAAGAAAGATAGAAAGAGAGAGACTGAGCAATCTGAGCAATGCCAGATTGAAAGGAAGCAGACAGACTGAGACGACAACCAGACAGAATGAGTGACAAGGGGTGTAGGACTCACGCACACATCTGACAGTCGTCGTCCCCCCCCACCCCGGCCTCTCTCCCCAGTCCAAGCCTGACTCTGTCTGATAAAAGCCCTCTATGGTAGCAAGGTCATAATTCACTAAGCCATATCCCAATTTTCCCATAATTACCCTCGTTAGCCACACACACACACACGCTCCCTGTTTCTCTGATTTGTGTCATTACTGAGATGACTGTGGCTGAAAGGTTTCAGACTCGGCCAGTTAATGACGGCTTTAATGGATAAAACTCTCTCTCTCTCTCTCTCTCTCTCTCTATTCAATTCAATTTAAGGGCTTTATTGGCATGGGAAACGTATGTTAACATTGCCAAAGCAAGTGAAGTAGATAGTAAACAAAAGTGAACTAAACAATAAATATTAACAGTAAACATTACACTCAGAAGTTCCAAAAGAATAAAGACATTTCAAATGTCATATTATGTATATATATACAGTGTTGTAACAATGTGCAAATAGTTAAAGTACTCTCTCTCGCTCTTTCTCTTTCTTTCTCTCTCTCAATTTAATTTTCACATGCATTGAATACAACAAGTGTAGACTTTACTGTGAAATGCTTACTTACCAGCCCTTTCTGCACAATGCAGTTTAAAAAACTTTTTTTTTTTACAATAAAATAACAATAAAATAACAATAACGAGGCAATATACAGGCTATATACACCTTCTCTCCCTATTGATTGTTTCTCTGCATGTAATGAATTTCTGTAGAAGTACCAAGACAATTGTTTTTTGTAGCTCTCTTCAAAAGAAGAGTGTGTTGTCCTGGACCATATGTCTGTCTGTAGGTTGTTTTTCTGTCTGTCTGTCTGTCTGCTGGTTGTTTTTCTGTCTGTCTGTCTGCTGGTTGTTTTTCTGTCTGTCTGTCTGTCTGTCTGTCTGTCTGTCTGTAGATTGTTTTTCTGTTAGGTATAGCTGAGAACCAGTACAAAACCAAAACAAATGTGCTACTTTCTACTGTTTGAGCAATAATAATGAAGTCTCTTTGTCAACATCCCTCATCCCACCCTGGTAGGGCTGTGTTCATGTAGAAATCACTTCAATCTTATTCTGGGTCTCACACACACATGCAAGTAGGGACACACACAAACACACACACACACACACGTACGCACGCACACACACACACACAGTTTGACATCAGCAGTCTACTATGTTCAGTCATTGTATCCAAGTTGGTGAATCATAATATGTTGTCAACAGTGATTATTAAGAGTAGACCAATCCCCTGTGTTGTGATTCAGCTCAGCATATGGACTCAAACTGCTGCTATGCTACAAACCTTAGCTACGTCACACATACACATACACACGCACGCACAAACACGCACGAACGCATGCACACACACACATACACATGCACGCACAAAAGCATGCACACACGCACGAACGCATGCACACACGCACACAAACACACCATATGCGCATATGGATGTGTGTGAGTGTGTCTGTGTGTTTGTGAAACTGCTGACAGTCAACATTATTACTCCCTCCCTGTCAGAGAGAGGGAGAGAGGAGGAGAGAATTAAGGTCCAAAGTGCAATACACACACACAGACACACACACACACACACACACACAGATTAGAAACTGTTTGTAAACATCACTACCCTGTTATTAGCATCTGATTATTCCCCTGTTGGAGTGGAGACACAAGCGGAGAGAAACACTGTGTGTTCATTCCTGACTGTTTCCCCTCAGTCTTTCACAGTGGCATTGAAGATTTAAACACACACATTCCTATGAATTACAACCCAAATAACTTGTTATTCTTGAAAAGGTCCTTTCCGACCAAGCCAATGGGGCTCAAAACATGATTTCAGTCCAAACTAACAGAGATGAGAGTTGCCGTCTGATTCAAGACCAAAGCCCATCAGAATCTGATTTCACATGGCTGCACCATGCCTTAACAGGCAATTTCCACGGTAACGCCTCTGATTAGCCAATAACATCAGAGAGAATGTGTTTGAGGAAATGATAGGACCAATCAGAGAGTGTGGTGCCCAGGAGTGGGGCAGGATGATGTACACACACTTCAGATGAAGGAGTGTGTTTGTGTGAGCTTTTGAAACACACACACAGACACATACATATGTTTAGGAGGCCCACCGGGGGGCCGGTTTAAAGTCTAACACAAAGGGGATAGGTTATTATAACACTGTCACACTCCACTATCTGGCCATAGAGGAACTGAGAGGAGGAGAGATGGAGAAGAAGGAGAGGAAAAAGAAAGGAAGAGAAAACATTATTCTGAAAGTATAACTTTTTGCTGAGAGACTGTGGCCTTCCCAAGGGAGGAGAGAGAGAGCGAGAGAGAGAGAGAGAGAGAGAGAGAGAGAGAGAGAGAGAGAGCGAGCGAGAGAGAGAGAGCAGAACTTCTTTCTTCTCCTCTTATCATGTGTATCAGACAACACCAATTTATCAACTCTCCCTACCAAACAATACCCGTCCGCTAAGACAAAAAAAACAAGTCTTCTAACGTCTGCTATCTGTGATGACTAGTTCTCATTATGCAGAAATAACTCATCCATCCATTTACCCTATTGTCACTAATTAATGAAGTCCCTACACACACACACACACACACACACACACCTCATCACTAAGAACACACACAAGCTTATTAACAAAACAGCTCATTCCCGTGCCTGCATGGCTCAATAACGATCACCGGGATTTCGTAGAAGGCGATGTGTTTGTATGTTCATTTGTGTGTGTGTGTGCGTGCGTGTGCATGTGTGTGTGGCTATAGGTGCCGAGATGGCAGCTTAAACAGACGCCGGCAGTGCAGCGCTCTATGATTAACGACTAGTACACACACATCTCATTGTGATAGAGAGGAAGGAATATTCCCTTCTGTGAGCAGATTCAGAAATGGTAATGGTGTTGTCCTAAGTAGGCCTGGCAGACTGATAGGTTTGTGTTGCTGTCAGGGGGCTGGATGATCAGTCGACTAAATCCTCTAACCACACACACCGATGCGTACACCACACACACGTGCGCACGCACACACACACACTCTGAACCTGCACAGCAAATTGGCCAGCGTAGATTTTTCAGTGTAACATTTCTAGTGTTGATTCAGGAGTTAAATTCACTCTTTAAGAGTGAAATGAACACTCAGTGGTGTAAAAGAACCCCCAGTGTTGGTGTTAACAACCACTGACCAGAATTATTGTTTTGGACGGTGGAGAGTAAAACAGTCTCATCAAAATCACACCCATCATTATCACATTTCCCAGCATGCTGTACCACAGGTAGATTTTTTAGGATTGTTTTTAATATCTGGTGTTTTTGCATGTACATTGATTGATTGATTGATTGATTAATGTCATTCTACACAACGATACATTGTGTAGCATAAAATTTTTCTAAACTAATCCAATCAGTTAGTTAGATTTATTGCACCCGTTATTGAAATGGTTGTTCCGGTTTAAATGGTTTAGGTTGTCTTTTTTTATCAAATTTCCTAACCCTAACAGTCATTCTGAATGAAAATTCAAACTGTTGGATATCCTAACTCTGGCTGGATTCCAATAGAAATTACACATCACTTTGCAAGCCAGCATAACTTGCAGGCCTGATGTGGCCTGTAAACCATGATTCTCCTAACACCACTGTGTTAGGGTAAAACTAGGGCATCAAAGCAAGGCCTTGATTCACCTACAATTGAAGTCGGAAGTTTACATACACTCCACAAATTTCTTGTTAACAAACTATAGTTTTGGCAAGTCGGTTAGGAGATCTACTTTGTGCATGACACAAGTAATTTTTCCAACAATTGTTTACAGACAGATTATTTCACTTATAATTCACTGTATCACAATTACAGTGGGGGTCAGAAGTTTACATACACTAACTTGACTGTGCCTTTATACAGCTTGGAAAATTCAAGAGTGTCACGTTCGTTGAAGGACGGGTCAGACCAAGGCGCAGCGTGATATGCATACATGTTTATTTATACTGAATAAACACCACGACAAAACAACAAATGAAACAAAACGTGAAGTCCAAGGTAGACAAACAACAAACCTCACACGGAACAAGATCCCACAACCCACTAGTGCCAATAGGCTGCCTAAGTATGGTCCCCAATCAGAGACAACGAGCGACAGCTGCCTCTGATTGGGAACCACACCGGCCAACATAGATCTACACATACTAGAAAACCAACATAGAAATACACAACATACACACCCTGACTCAACATTTAAGCGTCCCCTGAGTCAGGGCGTGACAGTACCCCCCCCCCCAAAGGTGCGGACTCCGACCGCACAACATAAACATAACAGGGTAGGGGCCGGGTGGGCATTCCGCCTCGGAGGCGGATCCGGCTCCGGGCGTGACAACCACCGATTCTCCGCCTCCCTGTTGCGCCCCTGGTCTGGTCTGGACCTCGGCGCGCTGCTTGCCCTCTCCTTCCTCCCACGAAGTACCAAGCCCTGTCTGGACCCTGGTGTGGGAGACCCTGAACCTGGAGAGGGGCTGACGTCTGGGTCTGGACTGGAGCCACTGACCGGAGCTGGACCGGGCACCGGTGGAGCGGACTGCTCAGGCTCCGGAGTGGAGCCGCTGACCGGAGCTGGACTGGACCCCGGTGAAGCGGATTGCTCTGGCTCCGGAGTGGAGCAGCTGACCGGAGCTGAACTGGGCACCGGTGGAGCGGACTGCTCTGGCTCCGGAGTGGAGCAGCTGACCAGGCACCGGTGGAACAGGCACGGGCCGTGCCGGACTGGACACACGCACCACTGGCTTGGTGCGAGGAGCAGGAACAGGCCGGACCGGGCTGGCGACACGCACCACTGGCTTGGTGCGGGGAGCAGGAACAGGCCGGGCCGGGCTGGCGACGCGCACCACTGGCTTGGTGCGAGGGGCAGGAACAGGCCGGGCCGGGCTGGCGACGCGCACCACTGGCTTGGTGCGAGGGGCAGAAACAGGCCGGGCCGGGCTGGCGAAGCGCACCACTAGCTTGGTGCGAGGGGCAGGAACAGGCCGGACCGGGCTGGCGACGTGCACCACTGGCTTGGTGCGAGGGGCAGGAACAGGCCGGACCGGGCTGGCGACGCGCACCACTGGCTTGGTGCGAGGGGCAGGAAAAGGCCAGGCCGGGCTGGCGACGCGCACCACTGGCTTGGTGCGAGGGACAGGAACAGGCCGGACCGGGCTGGCGACGCGCACCACTGGCTTAGTGCGGGGAGCAGGAACGGGCCGGACCGGGCTGGCGACGCGCAGCACTGGCTTGGTGCGAGGGGCAGGAACAGGCCAGACCAGACTGGCGACGCGCACCACTGGCTTGGTTCGAGGAGCAGGAACAGGACGGGCAGGACTGGCGACGCGCACCACTGGCTTGGTGCGAGGGGCAGGAACGGGTCGGGCCGTACTGGGAACATGCACCACTGGCTTAGTGCGGGAAGCAGGAACGGGCCGGACCGGACTGGCGACACGCACCACTTGTTTGGTGCGCGGCGCGGAACTGGGTTCCTTTATTAACCCCCGCTCCTTCTGCTGCCTAACCAGCTCCTCTCGCCGTGCCTCTACACTTTCCTTCTCCCCTTTAGCCTCCTGTAGCCTCGTCATCCACCCCGTGTGCCCCTCCCAAAAAAAAATATTGGGGTTGCCTCTCGGGTCTCCGTCCTCGGGTTAGGGAACAGAACCTCGTCGTCGTCATCCTCCGACTCCTCAGTATAATACTGTTCCCACTCCTCTTCCCATGGTCGTAGGGACCCAATCTGAAAACCAACCGGGTGCAGTGGACGGGGCTCTTCTCTCTCGCTCCCCGACCACCCCTTTAGCCCCCCAATTTTTTTTTCTTGGGGCTGTCTCTCGGGCTTCCTCCTCGACCGCCGTCCTCTGTGTTGCCGTTGCTCCTCTCCTGCCTGGGCATCTACCTTCGCCCATGGCCCTTTCCCCGCGAATATCTCTTCCCATGACCACAATTTGCCCACCTGTGACATGGCAATTCGCTCTTCCTGGGCACGCTGCTTGGTCCTTGTTTGGTGGGATCTTCTGTCACGTTCGTTGAAGGACGGGTCAGACCAAGGCGCAGCGTGATATGCATACGTGTTTATTTATACTGAATAAACACCACGACAAAACAACAAACGAAACGTGAAGTCCAAGGTAGACAAACAACATACCTCACACGGAACAAGATCCCACAACCCACTAGTGCCAATAGGCTGCATAAGTATGGTCCCCAATCAGAGACAACGAGCGACAGCTACCTCTGATTGGGAACCACACCGGCCAACATAGATCTAGACATACTAGAAAACCAACATAGAAATACACAACATAGAACATACACACCCTGACTCAACATTTAAGCGTCCCCTGAGTCAGGGCGTGACAAAGAGAAGCTTCTGATAGGCTAATTAACATAATTTGAGTCAATTGGAGGTGTACCTATGGATGTATTTCAAGGCCTACCTTCAAACTCAGTGCCTCTTTGCTTGACATCATGGGAAAATCAAAATAAATCAGCCAAGACCTCAGAAAAACTGTTGTAGACCTCCACAAGTCTAGTTCATCCTTGGGAGAAATTTCCAAATGCCTGAAGGTAACACGTTAATCTGTACAAAAAATAGTACGCAAGTATAAACACCATGGGACCACGCAGCCGTCATACCGCTCAGGAAGGAGACGTGTTCTGTCTCCAAGAGATGAACGTACTTTGGTGCGAAAAGTGCAAATCAATCCCAGAACAACAGCAAAGGACCTTGTGAAGATGCTGGAGGAAACAGGTACAAAAGTATCTATATCCACAGTACAACGAGTCCTATATCGACATAACCTGAAAGGCCGCTCAGCAAGGAAGAAGCCACTGCTCCAAAACCGCCATAAAAAAGCCAGACTACGGTTTGCAACTGCACATGGGGACAAAGATCTTACTTTTTGGAGAAATGTCCTCTGGTCTGATGAAACAAAAATAGAACTGTTTGGCCATAATGACCATCCTTATATTTGGAGGAAAAAGGGGGATCCTTGCAAGCCGAAGAACACCATCCCAACCGTGAAGTACGGGGGTGGCAGCATCATGCTGTGGGGGTGCTTTGCTACAGGAGGGACTGGTGCACTTCACAAAATAGATGGCATCATGAGGAAGGAAATGTATGTGGATATATTGAAGCAACATCTCAAGACATCAGTCAGGAAGTTAAAGCTTGGTCGTAAATGGGTCTTCCAAATGGACAATCACCCCAAGCATACTTCCAAAGTTGTGGCAAAATGGCTTAAGGACAACAAAGTCAAGGTATTGGAGTGGCCATCACAAAGTCCTGACCTCAATCCTATACAAAATTTGTGGGCAGACCTGAAAAAGCTTGTGCGAGCAAGGAGGCCTACAAACCTGACTCAGTTGCACCAGCTCTGTCAGGAGGAATGGGCCAAAATTCACTCAACTTATTGTGGGAAGCTTGTGGAAGGCTACGCGAAACGTTTGACCCAAGTTAAACAATTTAAAGGCAATGCTACCAAATAATAATTTAGTGTATGTAAACTTCTGACCCACTGGGAATGTGATGAAAGAAATAAAATCTGAAATAAATCATTCTCTCTACTATTATTCTGACATTTCACATTCTTAAAATAAAGTGGTGATCCTAACTGACCTAAGACAGGGAATTTTTATTAGTGAAAACTGAGTTTAAATGTATTTGGCTAAGGTGTATGTAAACTTCAGAATTCAACTGTATGTATTAATTTGGTGAAAGTCACAGGCATTTAAAATAAAATAATTCAACAACCATGACTCTTTCCCTAACAAATGCAGTCATGGATGGTAACTCTACAATTCACTCGAAAACAGTTAGAACAACATCCAAAATGATTTACTGTAACAGTGTTTTTGTTTAACACTAATAGGAGTTAACTCTAGATCAACACTAATGTTAAACAGAAAATAACACTGAGTGTTAATTACCCCATAGTGTTAAATGTATTTATACCATGGCATTGTTGAATACTCCATTCTGATTGGCTTGAAGGGCATTCTAGAGCGTGCATTATTTCCCTATAACGCATGGTATATTTTCACAATAGAATTCAATGGCTATAATTCATTTTTACATGTTTTCTTTGGGCTGCTTTTGAAAGCAAAAGTCGAAATTAAAACAGTATTGGTATTATTGAATTAGATTTTCATAATAGCAAGTTAGGACTGATGGTTAGCTAAACTAGCAAGTTGTTGGGTTACCACGGCAACTACTGTAGCTATCTAGTAAACTTGCTAGCTACTTCAGTGGATGTTGAACACATTTCGACCTGCAAATGAACACATTTCTGTTGTCAAATGTGTTAAATTATAGCCATGGTATAAAAGGGATAATAAACTCGGGGCTCTATGCGTTCTCTGGAAAATAATGCAACTCCGTGAAAGGTCAGTTCCACTCCGCTAGCGTGTCGTTCATTATTTTTCAGAGAACGCATAACCCCTCGTTGATTATCCCTTATGTAACACTGGCAAGTGTAATGCAGAGTTTATTTCTTACACTACGGAGTGTTACATTAAAACTCAAAATGTAATACTATAATCAGAGTACTTTTTACACTCTGTAGAGTGGGACCATATGTACTCTGATATAGTGTTAAAATTAACTTGATTTAACACTGCAACATTCTTCTCGCTCTCGCTCTCTCTCTCTCGATCTCAATTCAATTCAAAGGGCTTTATTGGCATGGGAAACATTTGCATATAGCCTGAGTGAATATCAAAGACTCTACATTGATCCTCCTCCTCCTCACCCAACCACACACACACACCCACACACACCGTACCTGCCGTTTACAGGGAGCCTTTGTAGGAATGATCACTTGTTTATTCCCGGTCACTGACATACGGAGCTCCTCACACACACACACTACCTCATACACTCCGGACAGACACACTACCTCATACACTCCGGACAGACACACTACCTCATACACTCCGGACAGACACACTACCTCATACACTCCGGACAGACACACTACCTCGTACACTCCGGACAGACACACTACCTCGTACACTCCGGACAGACACACTACCTCGTACACTCCGGACAGACACACTACCTCGTACACTCCGGACAGACACACTACCTCGTACACTCCGGACAGACACACTACCTCGTACACTCCGGACAGACACACTACCTCATACACTCCGGACAGACACACTACCTCATACACTCCGGACAGACACACTACCTCATACACTCCGGACAGACACACTACCTCATACACTCCGGACAGACACACTACCTCGTACACTCCGGACAGACACACTACCTCGTACACTCCGGACAGACACACTACCTCGTACACTCCGGACAGACACACTACCTCGTACACTCCGGACAGACACACTACCTCGTACACTCCGGACAGACACACTACCTCGTACACTCCGGACAGACACACTACCTCGTACACTCCGGACAGACACACTACCTCGTACACTCCGGACAGACACACTACCTCATACACTCCGGACAGACACACTACCTCATACACTCCGGACAGACACACTACCTCATACACTCCGGACAGACACACTACCTCATACACTCCGGACAGACACACTACCTCATACACTCCGGACAGACACACTACCTCATACACTCCGGACAGACACACTACCTCATACACTCCGGACAGACACACTACCTCATACACTCCGGACAGACACACTACCTCATACACTCCGGACAGACACACTACCTCATACACTCCGGACAGACACACTACCTCATACACTCCGGACAGACACACTACCTCATACACTCCGGACAGACACACTACCTCATACACTCCGGACAGACACACTACCTCATACACTCCGGACAGACACACTACCTCATACACTCCGGACAGACACACTGCACATATCATGGATTTATTCAGCAACATGTTGTAACTTAACATCTATTTATTTCACACACACAAACACACACACCCGGCTCAGTGGTAGTTAATGTCCAGTTGGTGGGGGATAGTAGGTGATTTAACAGACCGGTGGCTTTGTTTTTGTTTCAGTCACCTGTCGTCAAGCAGGGACATCTGTAATACACACACACACACACACACACACACGCACACACACACACCCTCACACGCAAGCACAGTGCCTACAACATTCACAAGAATCCTCCCAACATTTTACAATATTTTAATTGGGTCTTCGACCATGTACCAACTTTATCGATGATGCTCAACTCAAAGTTTTAAAATAAGAAAAGTTATGTTCTGGAGCTGGCTGTATTGGTCCAAGTGAATTTGTTCCTGCATTTCAAGCAGCAGAGGTCAGAAAGGGACATACAGTATTATCACATAGCCAGGTCCACTGCGAAATTCAACGTCCATCCAGGTCCCCAGGAACTCGGAGGATGACTTCAAAACCACCACTAGGGACTACATTGAGCGCTGTTACCAACAAGTTGGCTTGGGTTTTGCTAGGGCGATCTCCGGCTCAGTGGATCACGTGTACAATCCCACAGCTAGGCACTAGTTTAATTATTATAATTGTTTTACCCTATCCCAAACCTTAACCCTTAACTTAACCATTCAGAGTTAATGCCTAAACTTAACATTCTAAATATGACGTTTATGGTCAAACATCGTATTCTGCAGTGAGACTGTGAGAGCTTCTTACAGCTATAAGACAGCCCTATTACAGGTTTATACCAGGGGAACTCTCTCTCTCTCAGACTGATTCTGCCCTAACTAGGCCAAGAGGCAGAGGTAATGCAGTGTGTGTGTGTGTGTGTGTGTGTGTGCGTGCATGCGCGTGTGTGTGTGTGAGAGAGAGAGAGGCAGCTAGAGGGAGGTCCACTGAGATACAGTGTTCTTTAATTAACCGCACTCCTCAACAAAAGACACACACACTGCCATGGCTGACTGTCCGCAGAGGCTGTATATGTGTGTGTGTGAGTGTGTGTGCGTAGGTAGGTAAAACAGGGATGAGCTGGGAGTCACAGCGCTCTGCTCCACTCCAGAACAGCAGTCAGGTTAGAGTTCAGACATTACCAGACAGCTCAGATACACCCTGGGCTTTACTAAATAAAATAGTCTGTCTGCCTGTCTGCCTACCTACCTGTCTATCTGTCTGCCTACCTACCTGTCTATCTGTCTACCTGTCTGCCTACCTGTCTGTCTTTCTGCCTTCCTCCTGCCTGTCTGCCCGTCTATCTGTTTCTAAATGTTATACTTGAGTACTATTTAAACTAAGGGTAGGTAAACTTAGCGTGGGGTTGACTCGAGGACGTGCCGAGTCGCACATAAAATAAAACGTACTGACTCAATAAAGTAAGAGACATCATACTCAGACAACTTTATGTTCAACCAGCGTCTCTGAGAATTGCCAGCTCAAATTGCAACGCATTCAGAGAATTTATGTTGTTGATAAAAACGTTTTATGGACATTATGACTTATGTCAAATCTTCTAACTTTATGAACTCACCACCTTAGAAAGATTTTCAACAGTCTGAATTCACCACTTGCCTCATATATTTTTTACTGTGTATTGTAAAGTAAAAACGTACAGACCGAGAGTATTTCATCCTTGGCTGTGGCATCTCAGAGTGGTGTTTAAAGTGTTCTGTGGTATATGGCCTTAATAAGATGGGTATCAATAAGAGCCATGTTGTTGTGTACCTAAGTGCTAGTCCAAAGAGCTCAGTTAGTAGTTACTGTTCTATAGAGATGTCTGAGGGCTGGAGTTGACGTTGTTTTAGCTTCGTTAGGGTATGGAATGGTGGATAGGGTGTATGTGTTTTTTTTTTTGTTTTTTTTTAGGGGGTAGATCAGCTTTAATATTGCAGATAGATTGTAACTTCCATCAATGTAATTGTCTGCATCACTTCCAATCCCCCATATGTTTTTTTTTCTTTTTATCGCATATTATATATATATATATATATATATATAGATAGATAGATAGATAGATAGATACATACACACATACATACACATATATATATATATATATATACATACATATCCTTTAAAAATATATATATTTCCCTTTATTGCTTTCCAACCCCACCATCCCTTCCCTAATTGGAGTAAACTAGTGAACAACAATGCTTAGACCTCTACTTCATGCTTATACATACTATATACATTTTATGGACAGTAAATAATTATATTTTGTTTGTTTTTACTCCTGAACTTCCTCCGATCATTTTCATGATGTCCATCTGGTATGCTTCTATATGCCATATCTTTCTAACTGTGCTCTTTCACAAAAGCTCACAATATATAACCTATATACTTATGTATGTGTTAAGACAGGGTTAGGAGAGAGGGAAGAGGAGAGGTGAGAACAGAGGACAAATAGAGACAGACGTCAAAGAGAGGAAAGAAAAACTGAGGACTAGAGCAGGAAAAAGACCTAAGAGAAAAAGTGTGAGAGAGAACGAAAGAGAGAGAGCAAGAGAGAGAGAGAGGTAGGGGGAGGCAGAGAGGGGGGAGAGAGAGAGAGATTGAATAGTGAAACAGCTTGAACACAATGAGGTCAGGGTGAAGAAGTGTTCCTAATTGAACCAGATAGAAGAGAAGACAGAGAGGTCCTCACAGACCAACGAAAGGAACAGAGACAGAGAGGAGTAGAGGAAGAGAGGAGTGAAGGAAGAGAGGGGTGGAGGAAGAGAGGAGTGGAGGAAGAGAGGGGTGGAGGAAGAGAGGGGTGGAGGAGAGAGAAATAATGTAGATCATTTGTAACGGACTGAGGGAGTGAAGAACTTGCATGGATATGGAGACCAAGAGAAAGGAGAAAGAGAGAGCGAGAAGATGAGTGATGGGTGTGACGTGTGTGTCTGTGAAAAGGGGTAATATACACATTGAGCTGATCAGTGAGGTGTGTAGTGGGATAGAGAGAGGAGCTGTGACATGGCAAATACCTCCTGGAAAACTGAGAGACTCTAAAGGTTCCGTTTTGCAAGGCTCGGGCCAGGTAGCGATGGAGTGGGAACAGTCAGAGCAGGGCTTGAACCAGAGACCCTGGGTTACAGGGCAAGTATTCTGCCATAAAGGTCCAGACCTCTTGGCAGAGGGTGTAGTGCGCTCACATGCAAGGAGACTAACCCAACATAGACCAGGGGGTGATACAGTGGATTGATTCATCAGTGTAGCTTATATGCATAGTTTTAAAACAGAACGTGTGGCTTAGTTAGAATTGGACTCTTTGGTTCATTTTCCAAATACAGGTGTCCTATGAGAGGAACATCGGTATGCACACACACACACACACACTCATCAACGCACACACAGGCACACACAAACACACTCTCATCAGTGTGTATGCACACACAGGCACACACAAACACACTCACTCTTCTTTGTAAATTAATCTGACAGAAACTATGGTTATGTACATGGGCATCCCTAAAACCGTATCGTGACATAAGAGACCAGTAAAACACACACACAAACACGCATACACATAGCCTACACACACCCCACCGCAGTAGTGAGACGTGAAGAGAGAGGGTCTTACTGTATATTGGAGCTGTTCCAATGCACCGCGTGCCTGTTGGCACACACCTGGTACAAGTTTGCCCAGGTGAGAGTTAGCACACAGAGAGACAGCGTTGCAAGAGCCATGCTCTTCGAATCTCTCTTTCTCCTCCGTCCTTCCCTCTCTGCTCTCTCTCTCTCTCCTTCGTTTCCTCGCGTTCGGTCCTTTCACACCACGAAATGCGGCATCCCGGATTTGATGGTTTAAAAAATAAGAAGAAAATACTTCAGTTGAGAGGGGAAAATACAGTAGTGTACGGAATAGGGTTACGTTCCTTAGCGCACTGGGGAAGTATTGTAAAACTCGAATTCCATTGTGATGCGAGGTCCCCCTCCCCCCTACCACGAACCTGCGTCCCCCAAAATCACAGTCTGAAAACGGGGATTTGTTGCTGCTTCTCTGCCAGACGGGTTCCCTACAAAATAGCTGTTTCTGGTGCTTTCATACCGAGGAGGTCCTCTCCTAGAGCGGGGAATGAGAGGTGAGAGGTCCGGCTTTCGACCACAGGAGAGCGGTCTGTCTTCTAGATAGAACCCGGGTCCTTAGCTGTCCGCTGGCCGTTCGAAAAGGGGGGTACAGCCGAGGATGGGCTGCGCTAGTTGGATAAAAACAGTGCTAACAAAAGGAGAAAGACACGGAGTCCATTCACATTTACAGCGTGCATCGCCTACGCACCGTTCTCACTCGGAAATGTTGAGTTTACATTAGAAAATACGTTAATTATTCTTCTGGCGTAGATCCCTACTTGATGCGCATTTGAAAAATCAGTAATTGATGAAGTATAATGCTTTTTTTTTCTGTAGCAAATAGTTTCAAACAATTCAATCAACGAGTTTCTTCATTTTCTAGTGTCTGTCCATCCATCCTGCGATGCTGACAATCGTGAATACTCATTCCTCCCTCGTTCTCGCTCTTTCCCTCTCCTCTCTCCTCGCTCTCTCTCTCTCTCTCTCTCTCTATTTGGTAGGCAGCGCTCGTCCAGTCACTAACTCCACCCACAGCAAATGACAAACGCGTGCCTTCAGTGGACTCGCGTCTCATTCCTTCATTTGAACCCATGTCGTCTTCACATCACTTGTCTATCAGAGATCTGCCAGGAGAGTTTTGTTAAAGCTGTTTATATTCCTCCTAAAAAGACAGACAGCCACCGCTTGAAACCTGCCTCAGCTACACTATATATACAAAAGTATGTGGACACCCCTTCAAATTAGTGGATTCGGAAATTTCAGCCACACCCGTTGCTGACAGGTGTATAAAATCGAGCACACAGCCATGCAATCTCCTTAGACAGACATTGGCAGTAACATGGCCTTACTGAAGAGCTCAGTGACTTTCAACGTGGCACTGTCATAGGATGCCACCTTTCCAACAAGGCAGTTTGTCAATTTCTGCCCTGCTTGAGCTGCCACGGTCAACTGTATGTGCTGTTATTGTGAAGTGGAAACTTTTAGGAGCAACAACGGCTCAGCCGCGAAGTGGTAGGCCAAACAAGCTCACAGAACGGGACTGCCGACTGCTGAAGCGCGTAACGAGTAAAAATAGTCTATCCTTGGTTGCAACACTCACTACTGACTTCCAAACTGCCTCTGGAAGCAACGTCAGCACAATAACTGTTCTTCGGGAGCTTCATGAAATGGGTTTCCATGGCCGAGTAGCTGCACACAAGCCTAAGATCAGCATGCGCAATGCCAAACGTCGGCTGGAGTGGTGTAAAGCTCGCCGCCATTGGACTCTGGAGCAGAGGAAACACGTTCTCTGGAGTGATGAATCACACTTCACCATCTGGCAGTCGAATCTGGGTTTGGTGGATGCCAGGAAAACGCTACCTGCCCCAATGTATAGTGCCAACTGTAAAGTTTGCTGGAGGAGGAATAATGGTCTGGGGCTGTTTGTCATGGTTCAGGCTAGGCCCCTTAGTTCCAGTGAAGGGAAATCTTAACGCTACAGCATAAAATGACATTCTAGACGATCCTGTGCTTCCAACTTTGTGGCAACAGTTTGGGGAAGGCCCTTTCCTGTTTCAGCATGACAATGCCCCCGTGCACAAAGCGAGGTCCATACAGAAATGGTTTGTCGAGATCCCCCGCAGCAATGTTCCGACATCTAGTGGAAAGCCTTCCCAGAAGAGTGGAGACTGTTATAGCAGCAAAGGGGGGACCAACTCCATATTAATGAGCATGATTTTGGAATGAGATGATTGACGAGCAGGTAGTGTACTGTATGTCCCTCCAGGACCCCCTGCCTATCCTGTCTCTCTCCTCTCCATCTGTAGACGATTTTCCTGTATTATCCTTGTTTTCACCCCTACCCCTTTACCCCCCCTGTACCCCCTCTCTCTCTCCCCTCCCCCCCACACCACACTGGGCTGGTGTAAGCTCTCCTGGGCTGAGGGTCATTCTTATTATCTACAATCTTGTAACGCGTCACGTTCACACACACACACACACACACACACACACACACACACACACACACAGGAATTGATTTGCTTCTGGTTCCCACTCAGATCCGCAGCATCCAGACTCATCTGTATTTGTGAGTAAAGTTAATTTACCTGTAAAACAGACAGAGAACCACTAATGAGAGGTAATACTTTCCCATATTGTAAGGGTTGGTGTGAGGTGTGACCCAGGTGCGGTGCAGGATATACAGTAGGCAGTAGGCAGAGATGGTGAAACAAGGATCTTTACTGGTGGTCCCGAAGCCAAAATACAAAATAACGGACTTATCACGATAAAAGAACGTCGGCTCCTATGGCAGCCTCTCTCAATAGAAAGGCTATGCTCACTGAGTCTGTACATAGTCAAAGCTTTCCTTAATTTTGGGTCAGTCACAGGGGTCAGGTATTCTGCCACTGTGTACTCCCTGTTTAGGGCCAAATAGCATTTTAGTTTGCTCTGTTTTTTGTTTGTTAATTCTTTCCAATGTGTCAAGTAATTCTCTTTTTGTTTTCTCATGATTTAGTTGGGTCTAATTGTGTTGCTGTCCTGAGGCTCTGTTTGTGTTTGTGAAGAGAGCCCCAGGACCAGCTTGCTTAGGGGACTCTTCTCCAGGTTCATCTCTCTGTAGGTGATGGCTTTGTTATGGAAGGTTTGGGAATCACTTCCTTTTAGGTGTTTGTAGAATTTAATGACTATTTTCTGCATTTTGATAATTAGCGGGTATCTGCCTAATGCTGCTCTGCATACATTATTTGGTGTTTTACGTTGTACACAGAGGATGTTTTTGTAGAATTCTGCGTGCAGAGTCTCAATTTGGTGTTTGTCCCATTTTGTGAATTCTTGGTTGGTGAGCGGACCCCTGACCTCAGAACCATAAAGAGCAATGGGTTCTATAACTGATTCAAGTATTTTTAGCCAGATCCCAAATGGTATGTCGAATTTTATGTTCCTTCTTGCCTTGTCTCTCAGATCATTCACAGCTTTGTGGAAGTTACCTGTGGCACTGATGTTTAGGTATATATTTTTTTGTGTGCTCTAAGGCAATGGTGTCTAGAAGGAATTTGTATTTGTGGTCCTGGCAACTGGATATTTTTTGAAACATCATTATTTTTGTCTTACTGAGATTTACTGTCAGGGCCCAGGTCTGACAGAATCTGTGCAGAAGATCTAGGTGCTGCTGTAGACCCTCCTTGGTTGGGGACAGAAGCACCAGATCATCAGCAAACAGTAGACATTTGACTTCAGATTGTGGTAGGGTGAGGCCGGGTGCTGCAGACTTTTCTAGTGCCCTCGCCAATTCATTGATATATATGTTGAAGAGGGTGGGGCTCAAGCTGCATCCCTGTCTCACTCCACGGCCCTGTGAAAAGAAATGTGTGTTTTTTGCAGATTTTAACTGCCCACTTGTTGTTTGTGTACATGGATGTCGTATGTTTTTCCCCCAACACCGCTTTTCATCAATTTGTATAGCAGACCCTCTCTCTCTTTGCCCCCACCCTCTCACTCTTTCTCTCTCTCTCTCTCAATTCAATACAAATTCAAGGGGCTTTATTGGCATGGAACACATGTTTACATTGCCAAAGCAAGTGAAATGGTCTCTCTCTCTCCCCCCTCCACTTCTCTCTCTCTCTCTCTCCCTCTGACATCTCTCTGTGACTCTCTGACATCATACAGATACTGAGTTAGGGTACCCTACCCATCAAACATCACCTTATCGTGTGTGTGTGTGTTAGATTCATCTTGACAGAGAGAGGGATGGTTAAAGGGAGATAGATGGAGGTAGGAAGGGAGGGAGAGAGAGAGATGGAAGATGGGAGAAATATTGCAACAGTTTTCCTCTCGTCTGCTGGGAATGAGTTGGTTAAGAAGAAGTCAAAATGATTTATTGGTAGAAAAAGGAGGGAAATAGAGAGAAGGAGAAAGAGAGAGATGAGATGCCATTGGGGAATCCTTCTGTCTTTTCTCTTCCTCCTTTCGCTTTCATGAGCTGTCCATTCCTCTCTCCCTCTCTCTTCCACCTGCCTCACCCTCCCATCTGTTTCAACCACAAACTTTTAGAATATATATTTTCTATCTCTCTCTCTCTCGCTCGCTCGCACACACACACACACACACACACACACACATGTACACACGTACACACGCACACACGCACACACACGCACACACGCACACACACACACACACATGTACACACACACACACACGCACGCATGCACGCACACACACACACACACACACACACACACACACACACACACACACACACACACACACACACACACACACACACACACACACACACACACACACACACACACACACCCGACATTACATTTGAGTCATTTAGCAGACACTCTTATCCAGACCGATTTACAGTTAGTGCATTCATCTTAAGGTAGCTAGGTAAGAAGAGCAACAGTCACAACCTCTCTCTCTATCTGTCTCTCTCTGTCTCTCTCTGTCTCTCTCTCTCTCTCTCTCTCTCTCTCTCTCTCTCTCTCTCTCTCTCTCTCTCTCTCTCTCTCTCTCTCTTTCTCTCTCTGTGTCTATTTCTGTAGGTCTTTTGTTAGCTCTGTCTCTCGTGATCTACCTGTCGTCTCTTCATGTTCCTCTGCTCTGCTCTCCATCCTGCTGTTATACAGGCCATGCAACTTTTAATGAGCACTCGTCTCTTCCCCTCTCTCTGTCTCATTCCGTCTATCACAATACAGCCTGTCAGAGGACAGAGAGGGTGATATGAACCAGTATGGAAGTTTGTCTGGCTGTTTAAATGGAAAAGATACTCCATTAAAATCGTTATCCTGGGTTCTGTAGAGTGCGGTACGAGAACGGGGTTACTGCAGATATAGTTCGCATTAAAATTATACTTATCCCAAAGTGCAAGAACTCAATTCAATTTGAAAAGCCAATGTCCACCAGAGGAGAGAGTTATGCTCCGTTGTGAATATCATGTATTCTACTTCCCGTCTTTTCCATTGGCTTTTTATAACTGTCTCTGACAAGGTTTGTGTTTGGGCAAAGGCTCCTGTCAATTGTTATAAGGCAGATTGTAGTTGTAGCTGCAGGTCCCAGTGCTATTGGATTAGTGCGTTATGTTGTGGTTATGATGAGGAATGGCCGTGAGGCTGCCTGTATTGTAGCATAAGCTGTGACACCCAGGCCCTTATGACATTTCAGACCTGGAGCCAGCCAACAGCACATCTGTCACACGCTCCTTCCCCCGTCCTCAAATCCAATCTGGGCTCTTTCTCCTCTCTCAGAGCCTTTTCTCACTGTGCTCAATTTGACATGAGACAGCCGGATCACACGGCCCAGCATCAGTCTCCTGCCACTGAGTCAACAATGGATTACACACAAACACAAACACACGCATCGCACACACACACACACACACACAGACACACACACACACACACACACAATCTCAAGTAACACAACCAATATACAGTATTGTCACCTCAGGGCACTAGGTCTGTCTGTCACTCAGTTTGTAGTTTTGATATGCTAATGACATCACTAGATTGTAAACTGAAACAGTCTTATTTTCTCTCTCTCTCCCTCCCTCTCTCCCTCCCTCTCTCTCCCTTTCTCCCTTCCTCTCTCTATCTGCCTGGCTGTGCAGTGTTGTGTTAGTAAACTGTACTGACACTCCTCCCTCCCTCTCTCTCCCTTTCTTCCTCCCTGTCAGTGTTTCTTTCCCTCCCTCCCTCCTTCTCTCTCTCACCTGACTGACTGACACAAATTTTCAATCTCTCTGTTTACCTTTCACTGCTGTGCCTAAAACAACACTGGCTAAGGCGAAGAACGAGAAGGAGAGAGGGAGCGAGGGAGAGAGGGAGAGACCGAGCGGAATGACAGGCAGAGGAAGAGGTGGTGCAGAGGTGCTAGCACTACTAAGATCAGACGGGAAAGGGCAATGCAAAAACCAAAGAGGTGTAAAGAGAGAACAAGGCTTTCTCTGTTTTTGGGGATGAGAAATCCACAGGGGAGAGAGGGAGAGGAGGAAAGAAGGAGGGAATAAGGGAGGAGAAGAGCCGATAGTTCTGAACAGTCATGCAAACTTAATCGTCACTTTACTAAGGGAGACAGGGAAGGAGGGAGGGAGGGAAGGAAGGAAGGAGGGAGGGAGGGAGGGAGGGAGGGAGGGAGGGAGGGAGGGAGGGAAAGGGAAAGGGAAAGGGAAAGGGAAAGGGAAAGGGAAAGGGAAAGGGAAAGGGAAAGGGAAAGGGAAAAGGAAAAGGAAAAGAGAGAGCTAGAGAGAAAAAGGAAGAAAGAGTGAGATGAGGCACAGAACATTAGGAGCGCAATGAGATAGAAAGAGGGAGTGATGGAGAGGAAGATTTATAGAAGAGTAGGGAGAGGAAGAGAACAGAAAGAGTGATGTGTAGAGAGAAGGAGATTTTTTAAGGAGACGGGAAGGATGGTGGGACGTGGGAGTAAAGGAGGAGGGAGCGGAGAGAGAGAGAGCTCAGAATAGATACACTCTCAACAGCATGAAATATTGAACAAGGGAGACTGAAAACAAGGGAGGTAGAGGAGAATGGAGGGACTGATGAAGACAAATACTATCGTTTTGTTTGTGTGTGTGTGTGTGTCTGTGTGTGTGTGCGTACATGCATGTGTGAGTGTGTGTGTGTGTGCATACGTGCTTGTGTGAGTATGTGTGTGTTTTGGAGAGGAGGCACACACAAACACACACGTGCACACACAAACTCAATGTTGCTTTGAGTTTAAATAACTGTTAAATGTGCAGGAGATGGTGGGGAATGGTGGTGTTGAAAATATCACACTGCAGAATATGTTTCATCATCCCTCTTTACACTTCTCTCTCTCTCCTTCTCTCCTTTGATCTTTCGCTTCTCACTGATCTTCACCCATTCTCAGTCAAATATTTAGGCTGTTTTTGGCAGGTTTGAGGAAAATTACCATGCAGAAATGCTTTGGTTCATTTACTCTACAACAAAAGTCAATATATATATAACTGGGTACGACCAAAGGTCTAGGATACTAACAATATTTGATTTAATCTAACTAAATATTTTAAATGGCTTCAACTCTTATATTTCAGAATAATATCTGAGATAATGTGATTTCAATAGACTATTTAATAAAAATACCAAAGTTAATCATGCATAATTTATTAAGCTGAATTAATGACAGATGGGAAAGGGATTCCTGGTTTAAAGGTCATTATTTTTCATGTTTTCTCCAGAGATGACAACAATGTTTCCCTTTGAACTTTCTGAAATACTTGAATCACCAACCTTTACACATGTTGTTGCACAGAATGACTGTTAACTAAACCTCTCTCTCTCTCTGTCTCTCTCTCTCTGTCTCTCTCTCTCTCTCTCGCGCTTTCTCTCTTTCTCTGAAGATGAGATTCCTTCCATTGTTTCTCTCAGGAGGGTAACAGTTTCACACACACATGGTAAAGTGTGTTTGGAGATTTGTGGGGAGATACACAACATAAAGTGTCTTCATAGGGAATTGAGCCACCACGAGCCGCCAGAACAGCTTGGCATAGAATCTACAAGTGGAATTCTATTGGTAGGATGCAACACCATTATTCCACGAGAAATTCCATCATTTGGTGTTTTATTGATAGTGGTGGAAAATGTTGTCTCAACCACCGTTTCAGAATCTCCCATAAGTGTTCAATTGGGTTGAGATCTGGTGACTGAGACACACACACACACACACACACAAACACACATACACACTTAAAAACCCCTAGGATCCTTTGAGACCCCCTCTTTCAAAGTCACTGAGATCTCTTCTTCTAGCCATGGTAGCCAAAATAATGGGCGACTGGGTATTTTTATAAATGACCCTAATCATGATGGGATGTTAATTGCTTAATTAACTCAGGAACCACACCTGTATGGAAGCACCTGCTTTCATTTACTCAAGTGTTTCCTTTACTTTGGCACCTACCTGTATATTTATAGTATATATTTTTTGTTTGTTTTTGTCATATTTCTTGTTGAGCTCATCACTGCATCCACAGGGATGGTTAGTGCAGCACAGAGCAGAACATATTAATCTCTCTGACAAAGCAGGGATCTGGAATCGATTGAAAATGCCTGGGCTGCATCGAACAAGCACTCTCCATTCACTCATGTGACACGCATACACGCACGCATACACAAATGTGCGCACACACCGAGTGAGCCTTCTCCATTCACTTACACTGCATTTATTTTATTGTACCAAAGGTCTGACATAAACCAGATAGACAGAGCAGAGCATCTGGGCAGGAAGGAGGAGGAGAGGATGGAGGGAGGAGTAATAACCTTTGCACTGGGCTGGGGGAGGACGGAACCAACATAATAACTCATTCATTCACTCACTGATTCGCTCACTCACTCCATCACTCACTCACTCCATCACTCACTCACTCACTCACCCAGTCACTCATTCACTCACTCTCTCACTCACTCCACCCCTCTCTCACTCACTCCATCACTCACTCACTCACTCACTCTCCCTCTCTTTCTCTTTCACACAGACACGCACGCACAAATACACATACACACACAAACACGCATAAAGTGTTGGTCCTGTCACACAAGCCGATATCCCTGAGTCAAATCTGCAAGCTATGGGACAGAGTAGTCTGTGTGTTAGTGTTCAGAATGTACTGTATAGGGTCAGACATTAACCATGAGGTAATATTGAGAGAGAGAGAGAGAGAGAGAGAGAGAGAGAGAGAGAGAGAGAGAGAGAGAGAGAGAGAGAGAGAGAGAGAGAGAGAGAGAGAGAGAGAGAGAGAGAGAGAGAGAGAGAGAGAGAGAGAGAGAGAGAGAGAAGATAGAGAGAGATGGAGAGATAGAGAGATAGAGGTGGAGAGGGAGAGAATGAGAGAGAGTGAAAGTGGGGGAGATATGGAGAGATGGAGAGAGAGAGAGTGAGAGTGGGGGAGATAGAGAGAGGTGGAGAGGGAGAGTGTATGTTTTGCTGCATACGTAATTGTTACAAATAATTTGACTGGGCTTTAGTACTACATTAGAGAGAGAGAGAGAGAGAGAGAGACAGAGAGAGAGAGAGAGAGAGAGAGAGAGAGAGAGAGAGAGAGAGAGAGAGAGAGAGAAAGATAGAGAGAGATGGAGAGATAGAGAGATAGAGGTGGAGAGGGAGAGAATGAGAGAGAGTGAAAGTGGGGGAGATATGGAGAGATGGAGAGAGAGAGAGTGAGAGTGGGGGAGATAGAGAGAGGTGGAGAGGGAGAGTGTATGTTTTGCTGCATACGTAATTGTTACAAATAATTTGACTGGGCTTTAGTACTACATTAGACTGTATGTTTGACTGGTTTTTAGGGTTACAGTAGGTATACTGTATGTATGACTGGTCTTTAGTACTACAGTAGGTAGACTGTATGTTTGACTGGGCTTTATGGTTACAGTAGGTAGACTGTATATTTGACTAGGCTTTAGGGTTACAGTAGGTAGACTGTATATTTAAATCAAATCAAATCAAATCAAATTTTATTGGCCACATGCGCCGAATACAACAGGTGTAGACATTACAGTGAAATGCTTACTTACAGCCCTTAACCAACAGTGCATTAATTTTTTTATACAAAAGTAAAATAAAACAACAACCAAAAAGTGTTGAGAAAAAAAGAGCAGAAGTAAAATAAAATAACAGTAGGGAGGCTACAGGGGGGTACCAGTGCAGAGTCAATGTGCGGGGGCACCGGCTAGTTGAGGTAGTTGAAGTAATATGTACATGTGGGTAGATTTAAAGTGACTATGCATAAATAATGAACAGAGTAGCAGCAGCGTAAAACAAGATGGGGTGGGGGTTGGGGGTGGGGGGGCAGTGCAAATAGTCCAGGTAGCCATGATTAGCTGTTCAGGAGTCTTATGGCTTGGGGGTAGAAGCTGTTGAGAAGTCTTTTGAACCTAGACTTGGCGCTCCGGTACCGCTTGCCGTGCGGTAGCAGAGAGAACAGTCTATGACTAGGGTGGCTGGAGTCTTTGACAATTTTGAGGGCCTTCCTCTGACACCGCCTGGTATAGAGGTCCTGGATGGCAGGAAGCTTGGCCCCAGTGATGTACTGGGCCGTACGCACTACCCTCTGTAGTGCCTTGCGGTCGGAGGCCGAGCACTTGCCATACCAGGCGGTGATGCAACCAGTCAGGATGCTCTCGATGGTGCAGCTGTAGAATTTTTGGAGGATCTGAGGACCCATGCCAAATCTTTTCAGTCTCCTGAGGGGAAATAGGCTTTGTCGTGCCCTCTTCACGACTGTCTTGGTGTGTTTGGACCATGATAGTTCGTTGGTGATGTGGACACCAAGGAACTTGAAGCTCTCAACCTGTTCCACTAGAGCCTCATCGATGAGAATGGGGGCGTGCTCAGTCCTCTTTTTTTCCTGTAGTCCACAATCATCTCCTTTGTATTGGTCACGTTGAGGGAGAGGTTGTTATCCTGGCACCACACTGCCAGGTCTCTGACCTCCTCCCTATAGGCTGTCTCATCGTTGTCGGTGATCAGGCCTACCACTGTTGTGTCGTCGGCGAACTTAATGATGGTGTTGGAGTCGTGCCTGGCCATGCAATCATGGGTGAACAGAGAGTACAGGAGGGGACTGAGCACGCACCCCTGAGGGGCCCCCGTGTTGAGGATCAATGTGGCAGATGTGTTGTTACCTACCCTTACCACCTGGGTTTGACAGTAGGTAGACTGTATGTTTGACTGTTCTTTAGGGTTACAATAGGTATACTGTATGTTTGACTGGTCTTTATTACTACAGTAGGTAGACTGTATGGTTGACAGGTCTTTAGTACTACAGTAGGTACACTGTATGTTTGACTGGTCTTTAGGGTTACAGTAGGTATACTGTATGTTTGACTGGTCTTTAGTACTACAGTAGGTAGACTGTATGGTTGACTGGTCTTTAGTACTACAGTAGGTATACTGTATGTTTGACTGGTCTTTAGGGTTACAATAGGTAGACTGTATGTTTGACTGGTCTTTAGTACTACAGTAGGTAGACTGTATGTTTGACTGGTCTTTAGGGTTACAGTAGGTAGACTGTATGTTTGACTGGTCTTTAGTACTACAGTAGGTAGACTGTATGTTTGACTGGTCTTTAGGGTTACAGTAGGTAGACTGTATGTTTGACTGGTCTTTAGTACTACAGTAGGTAGACTGTATGTTTGACTGGTCTTTAGTACTACAGTAGGTAGACTGTAGTTTTGACTGGTTTTTAGGCTTACAGTAGATAGACCGTATGTTTGACTGGTCTTTAGGGTTGCAGTAGGTATACTGTATGTTTGACTGGTCTTTAGTACTACAGTAGGTTTACTGTGTGTTTGACTGGTCTTTAGTGCTACAGTAGGTAGACTGTGTGTTTGACTGGTCTTTAGTGCTACAGTAGGTAGACTGTATGTTGACTGGTATTTAGTACTACAGTGGGTATACTGTATGTTTGACTGGTCTTTAGTACTACAGTAGGTAGACTGTATGTTTGACTGGTCTTTAGGGTTACAGTAGGTATACTGTATGTTTGACTGGTCTTTAGTACTACAGTAGGTAGACTGTATGTTTGACTGGTCTTTAGGGTTACAGTAGGTATACTGTATGTTTGACTGGTCTTTAGTACTACAGTAGGTAGACTGTATGTTTGACTGGTCTTTAGGGTTACAGTAGGTATACTGTATGTTTGACTGGTCTTTAGTACTACAGTAGGTAGACTGTATGGTTGACAGGTCTTTAGTACTACAGTAGGTACACTGTATGTTTGACTGGTCTTTAGGGTTACAGTAGTTATACTGTATGTTTGACTGGTCTTTAGTACTACAGTAGGTAGACTGTGTGTTTGACTGGTCTTTAGTGCTACAGTAGGTAGACTGTATGTTGACTGGTATTTAGTACTACAGTAGGTATACTGTATGTTTGACTGGTCTTTAGTACTACAGTAGGTAGACTGTATGTTTGACTGGTCTTTAGGGTTACAGTAGGTATACTGTATGTTTGACTGGTCTTTAGTACTACAGTAGGTAGACTGTATGTTTGACTGGTCTTTAGGGTTGCAGTAGGTATACTGTATGTTTGACTGGTCTTTAGTACTACAGTAGGTATACTGTGTGTTTGACTGGTCTTTAGTGCTACAGTAGGTAGACTGTGTGTTTGACTGGTCTTTAGTGCTACAGTAGGTAGACTGTATGTTGACTGGTATTTAGTACTACAGTAGGTATACTGTATGTTTGACTGGTCTTTAGTACTACAGTAGGTAGACTGTATGTTTGACTGGTCTTTAGGGTTACAGTAGGTATACTGTATGTTTGACTGGTCTTTAGTACTACAGTAGGTAGACTGTATGTTTGACTGGTCTTTAGGGTTACAGTAGGTATACTGTATGTTTGACTGGTCTTTAGTACTACAGTAGGTAGACTGTATGTTTGACTGGTCTTTAGGGTTACAGTAGGTATACTGTATGTTTGACTGGTCTTTAGTACTACAGTAGGTAGACTGTATGGTTGACAGGTCTTTAGTACTACAGTAGGTACACTGTATGTTTGACTGGTCTTTAGGGTTACAGTAGTTATACTGTATGTTTGACTGGTCTTTAGTACTACAGTAGGTAGACTGTATGTTTGACTGGTCTTTAGTGCTACAGTAGGTAGACTGTATGTTTGACTGAGCTTTAGTGCTACAGTAGGTAGATAAGCTTTCCTGAAGCCTCATATATCAAAGTCTTACTGCTCTATTATCCCCTGTGTGTTTACTTCTGCAGACAAAGCAGAAACACAACAGACAACACACCCACACACGGAAACAGGTGCAGGTTCAAAACACAGCTGCCACGGTCTTTGTAGCATCAACATTTCATCAGCAACACAGGTGATCAGAACCACAGCAATCTTCTATAATTGACTTCAGACAAACACAAACATCAACACTAATAGATTGGTGAGTTGGTCTGTGTGCGTGTGTGTTTGCGTGTGTGAGTGTGTCTGTGTGAATGTGTGTCCAAATGCTTTCAGGTCCAACTGTAATAAGTGTATTACCTTTGACCCATGCCGGTTGGAGGGACGTGGAAGTGGGAGTGTGTGTCCAAACCACAGAGATAGGAGACCTGTATCAGTGGTGAAGTGCATTGTGGGCTGTGATGGTGTATTAATGGTGGAAGTGGGAGTGTGTGTCCAAACCACAGAGATAGGAGACCTCGATCAGTGGTGAAGTGCATTGTGGGCTGTGATGGTGTATTAATGGTGGAAGTGGGAGTGTGTGTCCAAACCACAGAGATAGGAGACCTCTATCAGTGGTGAAGTGCATTGTGGGCTGTGATGGTGTATTAATGGTGGAAGTGGGAGTGTGTGTCCAAACCACAGAGATAGGAGACCTCTATCAGTGGTGAAGTGCATTGTGGGCTGTGATGGTGTATTAATGGTGGAAGTGGGAGTGTGTGTCCAAACCACAGAGATAGGAGACCTCTATCAGTGGTGAAGTGCATTGTGGGCTGTGATGGTGTATTAATGGTGGAAGTGGGAGTGTGTGTCCAAACCACAGAGATAGGAGACCTCTATCAGTGGTGAAGTGCATTGTGGGCTGTGATGGTGTATTAATGGTGGAAGTGGGAGTGTGTGTCCAAACCACAGAGATAGGAGACCTCTATCAGTGGTGAAGTGCATTGTGGGCTGTGATGGTGTATTAATGGTGGAAGTGGGAGTGTGTGTCCAAATCACAGAGATAGGAGAGCTGCTGTCCTCAGCACACTGAGGCTTAGAACTGTGTCCACTACAAAACAGCATTGCTTTACACACACGCACACACACACACACGCACTCACACACGCACACACGCACAGACACGCACATGCACACACACACACACACACACACACACACACACACACACACACACACACACACACACACACACACACACACACACACACACACGCAAGTACACAAATACAAGCACGCATGCCCGTGTGTGTGTATTTAAGTGTTCTGTATATGAGAGTAACTGAGAAGCAAAGAAATAAAGAAAGTGTGTGGGGGGCTTTATTCCACATTAGTCCTCTGTGTGTCGTAGACACACATTATCTTTCAGACAACTTAGAAACAGATGTACTATTCTGAGTAGCCCTTTACACTCGTAATGTACCTGTATACGCATTGAAAATGGCAGATTTGGACACTGATAAATGCCTAATTTGGAACACAGTGGCTGTACAGTTACATGCTATACATGACGTCAGAGCTCAGGCTCTCCGCTTCGCAGCTCTGTATGGGTTTTGACTGACAGACGTTCTGAACTTGAGCACCGTGCGACAAGAAGTTGCCCCCATCCCTCCACATTTTGCAAATGTTTTGTTGTCTGAGTGAGGGGAAATGCTGTAAATTAAGTATGTATTTAGAAAGAAAGATGAGACGTTGAGGATTATAATAAATACGGCTTTGATGTCATACAAGCAAGCCAAACACCAGTGAGTCCAAATGTGCACTTCACATTCCCATATCATAAAACTGTCATATACAGTGTTGACGTTTGTGATCACTATGTTTGAGGTACAGTTACAAGATGACATGGCGTCATACCCTGGATTGTTATGAACAGAATGAGCCTGTGTTTGTCTATTGTGAATAATATTTTGCCGCGGCACACGCACCTGAATGTACTCATGACTCCTTTCTATGCGCTCCAAAATTAGGATCCATTTCCCTGAATTGCATTGTGAAAGCCTAACGCTGACCCAGATTGTGATTTATAATGGACAGTTTCTGGATTGCGTAAACAACAACAGTAATTGTGTGATGGCGGAGATGCAGGGCTGTGTTCCAAACTAAACAACTACAAGTATGCTTACACTAGATCTTCAATGGCACAGCTAGGAGAGCTCAAAAAAGCACCTTATAGTTGAAGACTCTTCTTTGAGTCATACAAGTGCATTGAAATTACTTAGGAACTGTGCACACTTTGGAGAGGTGTGTGGCCACTTGGAGACACCAGTTAGTCCTCTCACTCAAACCCTTGTAATTTTCTTTGTCTTATGTTGCACCTACCCCACATTTTCCAGAAATATTCTTATTATGTTACTGAATGTATCCAGAGTATTTTCAGATTTCGTTAAACAAATGCGGCAAAAAGTACAGTAAATGTTAAATAAAATCAACAGTGTAATGTTTGCATTCAGTCTTGTGTCAGGTGAACTGTTGTGTCCTCACCTTTGGTCTAATAATTTTCCCATAATCCCCAAACTGTTCCCTTTCAATTGCTACCATGGTTATGCATACGCTTTTCATATTTATTCTGTAAGAAACATTTCCAACACACACACACACACTTCAATTTAGCCTTATCCATATACTGTAGGCCAATTCCCATGAGTGTAAAGGGTTAAGAACAGTAGAGGCTGCTGAGGGGAGGACGGCTCATAATAATGGCTGGAATGGAGCAATTGGAATGGTATCAAACACCTGGAAACCATGTTTGATGTATTTGATAGCATTCCACTCATTCCATCCAGCCATTACCACAAGTCCATTCTCCCCAATTAAGGTGCCACCAACTTCCTGTGGTTAAGACAACTGAATCAATCTGCTTTTTAAGCTCTGTCTCTGACTCTGGAGGTGATCCTTCTAAAATGTAGAAAACAGTTAATTCACTGAAGCGTGCAAATTCTTCCACTTCTTTGCCTAAGCACGTTCTGTCAGACACTGGCGTCATTACTGAAAAAGTGATACGTGATGCTTTTAATCATAATTTTACTTCGTCAGGCTATTTATTTGAGAGGAATGTTGGTTTAAATAACCTTAGTCAGTCAGTTTGGTGCTCTTCCCTCTCCCAGCATCAAGCTGACTCCACGGTTAACCTCTCAATTACTGGTGAATCACTATGTTCCCCTGATTGCTGTATAATTTACCCATATCTTTAACCTGATGATTATATCTGGTACTATGCCAAAGGTTTGGAGGGCGGCTCTTGTACTCCCCCTTCACAAAGGTGGTGACCCTTGTGACCTACACTGAACAAAAAAATTTATGTAAAGTGTTGGTCCCATGTTTCATGAGATCACAGAAAATTACCAATCACACAAAAAGCATATTTCTCTCAAATGTTGTGCACAAATTGGTTTACATCCCTGTTAGTGAGCATTTCTCCTTTGCCAAGATAATCCATCCACTTAACAGGTGTGGCATATCGAGAAGCTGAATAAACAGCATGATCATTACACAGGTGAGCCTTGCGCTGGGGACATAAAAAGCCACTCTGAAATGTGCAGTTTTGTCACACAACACAAGTTTTGAGGGAGCGTGCAATTGGCATGCTGACCTCAGGAATGTCCACCAGAGCTGTTGCCAGAAAATTGAATGATAATTTCTCTACCAAGTTTCAAGTTTTTTTTATGTTACAACACAAGTACAGTGAAATGCCTTTCTTGTTAGCAAGAAATGCCTTTCTTGCTAACTCAAAACCCAACAATGCAATAATCAATAGCAATGTATTACTAAAAAACAAAAACAAAAACACAAGAAATAAGAATAAGAAATATGAAATACACAATAAAGTAAGTATCCTATATACCGGAAATATTTTATAAAGTCAGATCCAATAACATAACAAACATGTGCAGGGATACTGGAGTGATGGAGGTAGACATGTATATGGGTAAGGTGACTAGGCAACAGGATATAAGATAAACAGAGTAGCAGCAGCTTGTATGTGAGTGGGTGTGCAGGTGTGCAGAGTCAGTTTAAATGTATGTGCATATTATGTGTGAGTGAGCAAATGATGGAGTGACTGTTTGTGTGTTTGTTGGAGTGACTGTGTGTGAGTGTGTAGGGCCCTGTGAGTGTGCATAGAGAGTGCAAATATTGAAATAAAAGGTCAATAAAGATACAAGGTTAACTCAGATAGTCCGTGTAGCTATTTTGTCAGTCGTATTGCTTGGGGATAGAAGCTGTTCAAGAGCCTGTTGGTGTCAGACTTGATGCACCGGTACCTCTTGCCGTGCGGCAGCAGAGAAAATAGTCTATGGATTGGGTGGTTGGGGTCTTTGAAGATTTTCCGGGCCTTCTTTTCACACCGTCTGATATAGAGGTCCTGGATGGCAGGGAGCTCGGCCCCAGTGATGTACTGGGCTGTCCGCACAACCCTCTGTAGCGCCATGCGATCGAGGGCGGTGCTATTGCCATCCTGTACCAAGCAGAGTTTGCAGCCAGTCAATATGCTCTCAATGGTACAGCTGTAGAACCTTTTCAGGCTTTGGGGGCCCATGCCAAACTTTTTCAACCTTCTGAGGGGGAAGAGGCACTTTCACGCCTTCTTCACGACTGTGCGCCTTCTTCATGACTTCACGACTCCAACGTCGTTTTAGAGAATTTGGCAGTACATCCAACTGGCCTCACAATTGCAGACCACGTGAATGGCATCGTGTGGGCGAGCGGTTTGCTGATGTCAACGTTGTGAACAGAGTGCTCCATGGTGGCGGTGGGGTTATGGTATGGGCAGGCATAAGCTATGGACAACAAACACAATTGCATTTTATCAATGGCAATTTGAATGCACAGAGATACTGAGACGGGATCCTGAGGCCCATTGTCGTGCCATTCATCCGCCGCCATCACCTCATGTTTCAGCATGATAATGCATGGCCCCATGTCACAAGGATCTATACACAATTCCTGGAAGCTGAAAATGTCCCAGTTCTTGCATGGCCTGCATTCTCACCAGACATGTCACCCATTGAGCATGTTTGGGATGCTCTGGATCAACGTGTACGACAGCGTGTTCTAGTTCCTTCCAGTATCCAGCAACTTCGCACAGCCATTGAAGAGGAGTAGGACAACATTCCACAGGCCACAATCAACAGCCTGATCAACTCTATGCGAAGGAAGGAGATGTGTCGCACTGCATGAGGCAAATGGTGGTCACACCAGATACTGACTGGTTTTCTGATCCACACCCCTACGTTTTTTAAAAAGGTATCTGTGGCCAACAGATGCATATCTGTATTCGCAGTCGTGAAATCCATAGATTAGAGCCTAATTTATTTATTTCAATTGACTGATTTCCTTATATGAACTGTAACTCAGTAAAATCTTTGAAATTGTTGCATGTTGCGTTTATATTTTTGTTCAGTATAGATAACTATTGCCCTATCTCAAAACGTTCTTATCTAGCTAAAATATTCAGCTAAGATCTTTCTTATCTATGAATTGTATTCAGTCTGGCTTTAGACCAGGTCATAGCACTGTTGTGTAATCTGTTGTCCAGGCTCTATCTGAACTACAGTCTACTTTCAATGTTTTACAGAAAACCTTTATTGTTCTTAAATTGGTATTGAATGCGGATAAAACTAAGTATATGTTGTTTTCTAGAGCACATGATTTAAGCATATGCACCTTGGATGGTGCCCACATTGATCGTGTCCCTGCTTACAAATATCTGGCCATTTGGATAAACAATAAGCTGTCTTTTAAAAAGCATATTGATGAGTTAACTAAGAAGTTAAGAATGAAAATGGGCTTCTACTATAGAAATAGGTCATGCCTCTCACTAAATAGTAGAATGCATTTATAAAGCCCTTTTGCAAAAACTCTCACACTACCTGACATCTTTACTTAGCTATAGAAGTAGTTACCATACTCGATCACATGGATGGCTAACTGTGGAAATTCCATCTGTTGCTACAGACTTAGGAAAAACAGCTGTTAGTTTCTTTGCACCCCATTTATCTTCAGAGTTCCCTACAAATGGATGTATTGGTGCCTTTCGGGCATTTCAGTGTTTATTGAGGACCTCTTTGCTGAGGAATGTGATTGTTTTTCATGAGTATGTTTTATTTTATTGTAATCTATTTGTATCTTTATTTTCTGGTGTATTTCCTATGTGTAATTTGTTGTGCAGTTGTAAGATGCAGGGCTCCCTTGCAAAAGAGACCTTGATCTCAAATGGGACTGTGATGAGGTGGTGATGAAGGAGTCAGGCGCAGGAGGGTAAATCACAGAATAACAGGCTTTAATCCGCAAAATACAGGTTTACGCAGAAATGCATCAAACACACTCCAGGGCACAAAACAGGCACACTGGAAAATACAAGGCACACAGGAAAAATACTCCCGTTGATATACAATACACGAGCTCCACCGAGCTTCACTAACCTCCACAATAAACAATCACCCACACAGACAAGGAAGCAGAGGGAACACTTATACCATGACTATTGAGGCAATAAGGACCAGGTGTGTGTGATTGAAGACAAGACAAATGGAGTGATGATAAATGGATCAGCAGTAGCTAGTAAGCCGGTGACGCCGAACACCGAAACCTGCCCGAACAAGGAGGGGAGGCAGCCTCGGCGGAAGTCGTGACAGGGACTCCCTGTCAAAATAAAGGACGAGGTATGTATTTATTTAATCTGTGTGTGGTAGATGAGATTTGTTATTGTTTAGTGATGTTTTGTTAATGACACTAATTAGCTCAGTTCCCCTCGGCTGCAGCTCTGAATAGCCAATCAGAAGTCCCGCTGTGTCATCGTCTGCTAGAGACCAGAAGTAATGGTTACTGTATGTGTGTCACAAGTGACACTGACTCTTATTAAACTAGAGACTGCCATTCTCTTTATATTACTTATCAACATGTCTTATTATTTGGTATCATGTCTATTTATGAGTGCCTTTCAATCACGTGTGCTGTGTGTTGTTTACAACGATTATCTTTCACTTAATTCCTTACATTCTCACGTGCGAAATTACATTAAATCGCATGGACTATTTTGCTTGCTTGTATGGTGTGCTGTGATTCCACCGATTGGCATGGACTAAAATGACATTGAGACTGTTGCCAATTCCCTATCCCCTCCTCCCTCCCCAAACTAATTGCTAAACACGCCCCAGAACTAGAATCAAAAGGAACTGGAATTTATCTTCAGCACGCCATTCGGACCGGGGACCTCTCGACCGATGGACATCCACCTCATTGCTGCTGATCGCTGCTCCTCTCCACTGTCCACCTGCGGTGGGAAAAAGACACTACTCATACAATGCTCTCTATAGCACTAGTAAAGGAAAGGGCTTATTTGCAGTGTGTGAGTATGACTACAATTGTTGGCCAGTAGTTTTGTGTCCCCCGCGACTAAAGACACAGGGAATACGCCCGACGCAGCTGCGAGAGGCTACACCCAACGCTCCAACCCAGCAGCCCCGGCGTAGAGCGAGAGGCAGCCCTAAATCCTAGCCCTTTTACACGTTTCTAATTGGGCTGTCGTGATACAGTGTATTGTCATTGTTGTAAAAGCTGAATTTATAATAAAGAACCGTTGATTGTACTTTGGCCTGCCTCTGTGGTTGTGTTTGCCGTGGGATCTTAGAACTCTGATTTTGGCGTAGTCGGCAGGATCCTGAACCACAGCAAGGCAGGTTGGCAGGCAGTTGTTGGGTTTTTACTACTGGGGGTTTAGGTTATGAACAAACTTGGATTTAAATATTTGATATACAATTCAGGTGGTCGGGACGACCACGATTTTAGAAAGGGGAGGGAGCGAGAGAGTACAGTATGTACATTTCACGTGTGCCTATGGCTTTTTCTTTATTCTCTCATGTGCTATATTTATAATGTATTAATCTAGAAGTGCTTTAAATATTTCTGCTATCGCATGCTGTGTTTGGGTTTATTCTTATTTACTTATTTGAATGACTTCCTTTACTTTGAATTGGTTAACCTCCTTTTGAGTGTTTGTCTCGTTGTGGGAATGAGTGTTAATCAGAGACCTGAGCCACGTACCCCATACCTGAGGAGCATTAGTGCTAACAAGCTGTCCCTGCACAAAGGCAGCTCTCAGACATTGTTCAGCAGATTCAATACAGCAATGGGAGGGGACAGGTGCCACAAGCTGTGGTCAGCCACACACCCACACCACTGCCCCGTCTGGGGAGAGGGGACCGGAATGCCCTTGCTCGGGATGAAGGGCCGAACGACGTGTGAGTGAGTACCAATGGTTTCCAGTATGTTACTGATGAAGCTTTCTCCACCCTTTCCAGATGTGGCCTGCTACGACGAGACTGCCAAGGCCACGACTACCGCATCAGAACCCAATGATGCCAACGCCGAAGCGAAGAACGCTCCATGCTAAACAACTATGGACTCTAGGGTGTATGTGGTGTGAGTGTGCCCGGGCCTGTCCTTGTGTTTTGTTCTGTGTTGCTTTTATCCTGTAACCCACTTTAAATACTAAGAAAAGAGAAAAGAAAGAAAATTAAAGAACTGTAGCCTCCTGCCTCTGTCTGTAGTATTGGGATTGAAATAACTTTGGTTTTTGACGTGTGTGTGTGTGTGTGGTGTGCTTTAATAAATGCCTTGCATAGGGTTATGAAATACGATATAATGGTTTTATATAGCCGGACTGATATTGATTTAATAATTCATCAATTCAATTAACTGGCTGGGAAGCCTTTCTCTAGTAATATGGAAACTGCTATGGTCCACTCTGACTGAGTCACATATTCATGAACTGTTAACCATGAGAGAGAGGAGGCAAGGAGGGAGCGGAAGAAGGGGGGAAGAGGGGATAAAGAGAGGGGAGAAGGAGAGGGAGAGTACAATATGTTAAAGCAGGTCTGGTCCAGGTGGGGTTTAGTCAGTCAGTGTGTTATTTAAGGAGGGCAGAAGGAGGGAGGGATGGAGAGAGAGAGAGAGAGAGAGAGAGGGATGGAGGGAGGGAGGGGAAGATGAATGGAGTTAATTAAGACGAGCAGGAGGAGGAGACAGTGCGGAATTACACAAACACTAATTAGAGTCTTCGTTAGGGGGCACAGAATGAGAGCAGAGCATCCATCATCTCAACTCGCACTCCTCCCTCTCTACGCCCTCCTTCTTTACCTCGTTTCTCCACTGCTCTGTCTTTCGCTTAGCAGCCATATTTCTCTCCACCCCCCCATAACTCTCCTCTCTGCCACCCCTCCTCCCTGCCACTTTTCATTCTGTCCATTTCTCTCTCTTTTTCTTCTCTCCTCAATTTTCTCTATCGATCCGATCAGCAGTTAAATAAATAGGTGCAATTTAACATTCTGAATCGTAATCGAAGCACCTTGTCCTCTCCACCTCCTCGTTCCATCCTCCTCCTCCTCCTCTTTCACCCCAGATGGCTTTTCTTTCCCTCCAGTCATCCCTTTCTTTTTATCTGTTCTGTAGGAGGGATTCCATTTCCTTGCTCTCTACCACCCACTCCTTGTGTGTGTAACATGCAAAGACACAATCACAGACACACAATAACAGATGCATACACACACAAGCGCACACATGCGTGCGCACAAACACACACACACGGCAGGTCGCCTAGCGTTTAGAGCGTTGTGCCAGTAAACGAAAGGTCGCTAGTTTGAATCCACGAGCCGACAAGGTGAAAAATAGGTCGATGTGCCCTTGAGCAAGGCACTTGACCCTAATTGGTCCAGGGTCGGCGTTGATAATAGCAGTGTTGGGATAAGCAAAAAAACACATTTCCAATTCACTCTCTGTCTCTCTCTCTCTCTCTCTGTCTCTCTCTCTCCCTCTCTCTCTCTCTCTCTCTCTCTCTCTCTCTCTCTCTCTCTCTCTCTCTCCTTCTCTCTCTCCCTCCCTCTCACTTATCTAGCGTCTTTCATTCTTCCTGTATGTATATATACCTCACTCTCACCCTACTTTTATAACAGAGTAAATCTGTCTCTTAGCTTATAATTTAACACATTGCACAGTGCTGTACTGGTATTTACTGGTATTTTATTGATATTTATTGTGATGAGCAATGGGCGAGCAATCCGTACTGCCTTGACCCGGCTAAGACCCCTTACCTGCTCCGGCCACCTATCAATATGCATGATCTGTCATTTCAAGCAGTTAACATATACTGTCCCTAATGTAATGTATATTGTTGACATATACTGTCCCTAATGTAATGTCTATTGTTGACATATACTGTCCCTAATATAATGTCTATTATTGGAATATACTGAGTGTACAAAACATTAAGAACACCTGCTCTTTCCATGACATAGACTGAACAGGTGAATCCAAAGCTATGATCCCTTATTGATGTCACTTGTTAAATCCACTTCAGTCAGTGTAGATGATGGGGAGGAGACAGGTTAAAGAAGGATTTTTAAGCCTTGAGACAATTGAGACATGGATTGTGTATGTGTGCCATTCAGAGGGTGAATGGGCAAGACAAAATATTTAAGTGCCTTTGAACGGGGTATGGTGGTAGGTGTCAGGCGCGATGAATTGAGGCTGTTCTTAGGGCAAAAGCGGGTGCCACTCAATATTAGGAAGGTGTTCCTAATATTTTGTACACTCAGTGTATAGCCTAGTGAGTGTGTGTAGGGTCAGTGCAAGATAGGGTCAGTGCAGATAGTCCGGTAACCATTAATTGACTATTTAGCAGTATTATGGCTATTTAGCAGTCTTATCGCTTGGGGGTAGAAGCTGTCTCGGAGCCCGTTGGTATACCGATGCTCCGGTACTGTTGAACAGTCAGTCTATGGCTTGGGTGTCTGGAGTCTTTGACAATTTTTCGGGCCTTCCTCTGACACCGGCTGATATAAAAGTCCTGTATGGCAGGGAGAGGACTTATTGAGGATCCGAGGGCCCATGACAAATCTTTTCAACCTCCTGAGGAGCAAGAGGTGCTGCCATGCCCTCTTCACGAATGTGCGTGTGTGTGTGGACCATGTTAAGTCCTTAGTGACGTGGACGCCAAGGAACTTGAAGCTCTTGACCCGCTCCACTATGGGGATGGGGGCGTGCGCTCCCCTCTTTCTCCTATAGTCCACGATCAGCTCCTTGGTCTTATTGACGTTGTGTCACACCCTGATCTGTTTCACCTGTCTTGTGCTTTATCCCCTGTGTATTTATACCTGTGTTCTCTGTTTGTCTGTTGCCAGTTCGTCTTGTCTTGCCAAGTCTTACCAGCGTGTTTTTCCCATTTCTCTAGTTTCTGTTTTCAAGTCCTCCCGGTTCTGGCCATTCTGCCTGCCCTGACCCTGAGCCTGTCTGCCGTTCTGTACCTGCCTGATTCTGACCTGGTTTATGAACTTCTGCCTGCCCTGACCCTGAGCCTGTCTGCCGTCCTGTACCTGTCGGACTCTGACCTGGTTTCAAACCTCTGCCTGTCCTCGACCTGCCCTTTGCCTGCTCCCCGTGTTATAATAAATTATCTGAGTACTGAACCATCCGCCTCCTGTGTCTGCATCTGGGTCATATCCTGAGTCATGATACGTTGAGGGAGAGGTTGTTGTCTTGGCACCACACTGCTAAGTCTCTGACCTCGCCACTGTAGGCTGTCACATCGCCGTAGATGATGAGGCCTCAGCCTGGTCACCAGAAACTGATGTTGATTTTGGACTTTTGAGAAGGTCCTGAGGATGTCGATATATGCCTTCATCGGTGCTCACCCCAAAACAATTGAAACAATGGGACAGCACTGGGCTCAAACTCACAACACTAAGAGCTAGAGCGCGCTGCTTAGACAACTGCGTCACAGCAGTTCACAATTCTCCAGCAAGCAGGGAGAGTATTTGATGATACTAAATGGAAACAGAGCATTTTAATTTTAAAATTATTTAGTTTTATGCTTTCCCAAAACCATAGCCCTAACCTTAACCACTCGGAATGAATACCTAAACTTAACCCTTTGAGTTGCTTCTATTTAAACAAAATGGAAACAGCACATTTTAAAAGATTATGTAGTTTTATGCTTTCCCCAAACCATAGCCCTAACCTTAACCACTCGGAATTAATACCTAAACTTAACACTGAGTTGTTTCTGTTTAAACCCTGTAACAGAATGAATGGGTCAAAATTAGATGTTCATCCACATTACGCCAAATCCCGACATGCAAGCCTACCACAGTCGTGTCGTCAGCAAACTTGATGATGGTGTTGGAGTCGTGCGTGGCCACGTCATGGGTGAACAGGGAGTACAGGAGGGGACTAAGCACAGACCCCTGAGAAACCCCCGTGTTGAGGGTCAGCGTGGCGCAGGTGTTCTTACCTACCCTCACCACCTGGGGGTGGCCTGTCAGGAAGTCCAGGATCCAGTTGCAGAGGGAGGTGTTCAGTCCCAGGGTCCCTAGCTTGGTGATGAGCTTGGAGGGGACTATGGTGTTGAACGTTGAGCTGGGACAAGGAGAGATTGAAAATGTCTGTGAAGACACTTGCCAGCTGGACTGTGCATGCTTTGAGAACGCGCCCTGGTATTCCGTCTTGTGATTGTTAACCTGTTTAAACGTTTTGCTCACATCGGCCACAGAGAGCGAGATTACACAGTCATCTGGAATAAAAGGGTCTCTCATGCAAGACTCAGTGTTGTATTCCTCCAAGAGAGCATAAAAGCCATTTAGCTCATTTGGGAGATCTGCGTCGCTAAGCAACTCATGGCTGGGTTTCCCTTTGTAATCCGTTATCGTCTGCAAGCCCTGCCACCTACAGTATGACGAGCGTCGGAGCTGGTGTAAAAGGATTCCACCTTCCTCCTACAGTATATTGTCCTTTTGTATGTTTTAAGTCGTAACAGGCTTTCTTGTATGCGTCCATGTCTGTCTCACGTTCCTTGTCAGCAGTAGCACAGCGCTGATATTGCCTGTAATCCATGGTTTTAGGTTTGGATACGTTCATATAGTCACTGTGGGGACAACATCGTCTATGCACTTATTGATGAAGCCCATGACTGTTGTGGTAAACTCTTCAATGCTATCGGATGAATCCCAGAACATATCCCAGTCTGTACTAGCAAAACAGTCTTGTAGCCTCATAAAGGCATATGTTTGGTTAACTTCTCATCATATAACACTGAATTCCTCAATTAAAATAAATATATCTGCCTACCTTGTACAGTTTTCTCTCTCTCCAATGTGACAAAAGTGGAACACCCTAAGCCCAAGAACAGAGAGGAATTTGTGGAGCGTAACTAAATCTGTAGCACGCTAACACACACACACACACACACACACACACACACACACACACACACACACACACACACACACACACACACACACACACACACACACACACACACACACACACACACACACACCATCATATGTTATCATCATATATCATATGTCCATTTTCACTGTAGTTTTATTTCCCATTTTCTGACTCACATTGGATCCCAACACAGCAAATGAGCACCAGTGGCAGTCTGAGAGGAACCAAGAGCTAAAAAGAAGTCCATCCAGACAGATTTACCCACTACAGCCAGGTTCTGTGTAGAGAGGGTCTGGAGAATGATACTGGGAGGTAGAGATAAACAGGGGTAATGGTTATGGAGCTAGGCCTAAAGTTTTTTATAGCTGTCTCATATAAAGGAATCAACAGGAGAGGAGACATAGTAAACTGTTGGTTTGGATGGAATCTCCAGGAGAGGAGACATAGTAAACTGGGTTTGGATGGAATCAACAGTCCTGCTTGCTGGTCTTTCTGTCATAATTAGAACATGACTGCTATCCCGATCCTTGTCCCTCTTCCTCCAGAGTAGGAGTGTACCTGAACCACAGGGGACCAATTCTATCCTTCTACACTGTCACTGATAAAAGTCTGATCCTCCTCTTCAGTCTACAGACCACATCCACTGAGCCCCTCTATCCTGGGTTCTGGGTTGGTCCTGGATCATCTGTGAAGATAATCTATAAAACTCCTTAAATTCTTATGGGTGGATTTACCTGCAGTGAACTAGCTCTTTTAGAGGGACTGATTTAGAGTTCTCGCAAATCTGGAAATAGTCGAGTCCTCCTTGCAAGCAATGTAGACTGTGAAATTGTACACTGTCTAATTCTATGCCTACTGTAGTCACCATCTAAAGAGGGACAACAAAATCTAAAGACGAAGAATCTGACACGGTCTGATGATGTCACAGTACTGTATTGAGTTAATGTGATAGTTGATTAATCAAATGGCCACCCGGACTATTTACATTGACCCCCCCCCCCCCCCCCCCCCTTTGTTTTTACACTGCTACTACTCACTGTTTATTATCTATGCATAGTCACTTTACCCCTTTACCTTGACTAACCTGTACCCACGCACATTGACTGGGTACCTGTAACCCCTGTACATAGCCTTGTTATTGTTATTTTATTGTGTTAATTTTTATTTAATTTTTACTTTAGTTTATTTAGTAAATATTTTCTTAACTCTATTTCTTGAACTGCATTGTTGGTTAAGGGCTTGTAAGTAAGCATTTCACGGTAAGGTCTACACCTGTTGTATTCGGTGCATGTGACAAATACAGTTTGATTTGATTTGAGTTAAGCCCAAATGTCATTTAAATACTGCAATTGTACAAGATTCTAGAACCTGCCATGGTAGTGTGATTGTAATACAACATTAGTTTGAAGCTCTCCTCAGCCAACTTTTGTATCATTACAAGAGCATTGCTTTTAGCCATTTAGATGATTTCACACACATGAGACAGTGTGTATTTGTCAAAGATAGATTGAATGTACAGAGTTTGTATTAAAAATCCACAAAAAAGTATGAAATTAGGCTTGTAAATATTGTATTGTACCTGTATGGATTTCAAAATTCTGGAAATCAAACTGAAACTAATGAATATAAAAATGTAATAAAAAAATACAGTTGTATATATGATGTATTACTGAAATATCACACACGTCCTAAATAATTAGTATTACCATCACTTGTAGCATCTGAAATAATATTACAAACACCTAAAGCTAGCATATTAAATATACTGTACCTAGATAAATATTAATTACACAAGTATTATCCTAAATATACCTTTACCACAGGCCTACTGTAGTATGTTAATGTAATCAGTTAATAATACCACAATTATTATTCTACATTAACTACAACATTGGTACAGACAGACAGACAGACAGACACAGAGAGCACATTAGGCCTAGATGAATAATTTAAATGTTTGTACATCCGAGTGAACACTCAGGCACTCCCTTCTGCAGCATACACACACACACACACACACACACACACACACACACACACACACACACACACACACACACACACACGCACACGCACACGCACACGCACACGCACACACACACACAAACACACACACACTGTTTTACAGGCTCTTGGGCTGTGCTAATCCTCCAGGAAATGTAATACGTGATTTGATTAGCAGCAGCATGACTGTAGTGCCAGATCCCATAAACACACACACACACAAACACACACACACACATCCGTAAACCATCATCTCTCTAAACAGGGCATGAGGCATGGTGAAGGCCTTTTCAGAACCATAATGAAATAAAAACCTACAGTGTCCTGTCTCACCATCCTGTACAGTATAGATGCACCAAGCCTACTGTAGATGGAGAGAAATTATTTGTTGAGGAGATGTGATGTGAAGTGATGACATCATGACAGCGGAATAGAGAAGAAGACAGGGACAGGAGGAGAAAACATCATGACAGTGGAATAGAGAAGAAGACAGGGACAGGAGGAGAACATATATTGATAGGGGAATAGAGAAGAAGACAGGGACAGGAGGAGAAAATATATTGATAGGGGAATAGAGAAGAAGACAGGGACAGGAGGAGAAAACATATTGATAGGGGAATAGAGAAGAAGACAGGGACAGGAGGAGAAAACATATTGATAGGGGAATAGAGAAGAAGACAGGGACAGGAGGAGAAAACATATTGATAGGGGAATAGAGAAGAAGACAGGGACAGGAGGAGAAAACATATTGATAGGGGAATA
>NW_028162802.1:0-45265 GCF_964263955.1 Coregonus lavaretus
AAACATAATTTAATATGGGACTGTGGTATTAGGTGGATTGTGGTTACACTGTGACTCTTTCACAGGGTTTTGGCAGGAATTCCTAGCACTTGCCTTGATTGTGCAAGGCACACACACACACACACACACACACACACACACACACACACACACACACACACACACACACACACACACACACACACACACGCACACACATATAAGATTTAAGATGACCATACATCTGACTGAATCCTTAGGATTTTATCTTCATTGTCTAAACTGTCCATGGAGGGAATTACACTAAATAAATCATAAGCAGATGAGATCAGAATAACAACCATATCAGAACCACGGAGGACCAAGGAACATTTGCTCCCCTCTCAGAAAGCCTTAAATTAAACCAAGAGATATTCACTTTCACTTGGCTAACCCAGATGGTCAGTGAACCTGAAAATTCAGAGAAAGATGATGCACAGAAATGGGCAGAGATGGAAAAGAAGGAACTAAGCAGGGAAAACCACCAGGAGGGAATTTTTGGAGAAAGGTCACTGTGATGATGGGGTAATTCATACGTAAATATTTATATGTGTCGTTCTGCTGAGGAACAGGCTGCATCAGTGCGTCAGAGGCTGACTCATCGGTCCATCTGGGTTGAGAGGGGAGGAATGAATTCCTATGGGTTTAGAGGCAGAGAGAGGACAGAGAGGGAGGGAGGAGTAGGGGAGAAGGTAGAGGGGACAGAGAGAGAAGAGAGACAGTGAGGGGAGAGAGGGAAGGGGAGGGAGGAGAGGGGAGAGAGGGGAAGACAGGGAGAGAGAGGGAGAGAAGGGAGAGAGGGGGAGAGAGGTGGAGAGAGGGAAAGGGAGGGAGGAGAGGGGAGAGAGGGGAAGACAGGGAGAGAGAGGGAGAGAAGGGAGAGAGGGGGAGAGGGGTGGAGAGAGGGAAAGGGGAGGGAGGAGAGGGGAGGGGGAGAGAGTGGAAGACAGGGAGAGAGAGGAGAGAAGGGAGAGAGGGGGGAGAGAGGTGGGAGAGAGGGGACTGACTGTGTCATCAAAGCTGAAGGAGGACAGGGTGGAGCAAGTAGCTGACTAGTGGTGGCTATTCAGCAGCTTGATGGTCTGGGGGGTAGACGCTATTGGCCAGTCTTACATGATGCTCCTGTAGTGAGTGATGGAAACGGGGAGAACAGGCAATGTCACAGGTGGCTGGGGTCCCTGATGATCTTCCTGGCCTTCCTGCAACACCTGGTGTTGTGGGTGTCCTGGAGGGCAGGCAATGTGCACCCAAGCGCCTTGCGGTCTGCAGAGGTGGAGTTGCCGTACCAGGCTATGATGCAGCCTGACAGTGTGCTCTTGATGGTGCTCCTGTAAAACAATGTGAGGGCCCTCGGGGACAGGACACATTTCTTCAGCATCATGAGGTTGAAGAGTCGCTGTCGTGCCTTCTTCAACCACGGTGTCCGTGTGCTTTGACCATTTCAGCTCCTCGGCGATGTGTACGCCGAGGAACTTGAAGTTTCTGACGTCTCTACTGCCAGTCCCATCGATGAGGAGGATGGGGGGGCGTGCCCAGCCTGGTTCCTCCTGAAGTCCACCATCAGCTCCTTTGTTTTGCTGACATGAGAGTGAGGTTGTTTACCTGGCACCACGCCATCCGAGTGCCTACCTCCTCTCTGTAGGCCGTCTCATCGTTGTTGGTAATCAGGCCTACTACTGTCCGTGTCGTCAGCGAACTTGGTGATGGAGTTGGAACTGTGTGAGGCTACGCAGTCGTGGGTATACAGGGAGTACAGGAGAGGACTGAGGACGCACAGATGTGGGGTCCCCGTGTTGAGAATCAGTGTTGAGAAGGTAATGTTGCCTAATTCACCACCTAGCGGCGGCCCGTCAGGAAGTCCAGGACCCAGTTGCATAGGAAGGAGTTCAGTCCCAGGGCTGTGCGCTTGGTGGTCAGCTTAGAGCATAGAACCAACCAAACCATCTGTTCTTAGTCTGAATGGATAAAAAGCTACTCTGGGTTGGAAGCTAGGTAAGTTAGGTCATCGTCGATGCGGCTGGGGCTGGGGTTACAGAGGAAACAGGCTGCCAGGCAGACTATTAAAGTGACGGTACACATTACACAGCTGAGTGAATTGAGGTGAGACAGAGAACATCTCCAGACAGAACCATGGTCGATAAAGAAAACACCTCCGGGGAAAAGAAGGGAGAAGGGGTGTGTGTGCAGTGTGTGTGTGCATGTGTGTATGTATGTATGTTTGTTTGTGTGTGTGTGTTTGTATAGTGTCTGTAACAATTTTCTGGAATTTTCAGTAAATGATGTGTGTTTGTGCATGCGTTAAGTGTGTGTGTGCGTGTGTCTGTGTGTGTGTCTGTGTGTGTGTGCGCACAAGTGTGTGTGTGTGTAGTATATGGGAGGAAGACTGGAGAGCCAGGTACAGATGCAGGATCTTAATTTGATCACCCCTGTTGCAGGATAACTTTCCAGCAATGCAGAAAATGTCATACTTGTAGTGTATTTGAGGTTTAAAAAGGCTTCTGAAGTTTGTAATTTCCACTTTTAAATTTCAGACTTGATTTTCCCTCACGAAAAAATTTATGAACCCCTACAAAAATGTCCATTAATTATAATCCACATAATTTAAATATCCTGTTGCTGCAGGAAAATTGTTTTCCTGCTGTAGCAAACCGGCTAAATGAAAGGAAAACTCCACCCAAAAACTATATTTTGGTATTTGTTTCATTGGTCCATTGTTGACATACTGTAGTCCCAAAATGTTTTGCTTGTCAGCAATCAAGTTTTCAAGATATGTAACTTTCAAATACAGAAATCATCCCCGTATGATGCATTTTGCATCATATGATGCTGCGTTTTAGATCATATGATGCGAAATGCATAATAAGGGGATGATTTCTGTATTTTGAAAGTTACATATCTTGAAAACTTGATTGCTGACAAGCAAAACATTTTGAGACTATGTCAATAATGGACTAATGAAACAAATACCAAAATATAGTTTTGGGGTGGAATTTTCCTTTAAGATCCTACATCTACATCTACATTTTTAAACCTATAATTGTCTCCCAGTGCCAGTCTATGAAGCACTCCGCTGTCACTTCCTATCTCATCAAGGCAACATGAGATTGTCTCTCTCTGCACTCCTCCTCCTCCTCTCCTCTTCTCTCCTCTCCTCTCCTCTCCTCTCCTCTCCTCTCCTCTCCTCTCCTCTCCTCTCCTCTCCTCTCCTCTCCTCTCCTCTCCTCTCCTCTCCTCTCCTCTCCTCTCCTCTCCTCTCTACCTTCTCTCTGTGCAGCAGAGCACAGCTCTGTCCTCTGTCTGTTAAAGGTGTCTTTGGGAACTAAAAAGGGCAAGGCATAGACAGTATTGCTGTCTGTATGCACAGCCTGGTTTTAATGAGTAATTACAGTCACTAGCACTGAATATATAGTATAGACATATACAGTGAGGGAAAAAAGTATTTGATCCCCTGCTGATTTTGTACGTTTGCCCACTGACAAAGACATGATCAGTCTATAATTTTAATGGTAGGTTTATTTGAACAGTGAGAGGCAGAATAACAACAACATAAATCCAGAAAAACACGTCAAAAATATTATAAATTGATTTCCATTTTAATGAGGGAAATAAGTATTTGACCCCTCTGCAAAACATGACTTAGTACTTGGTGGCAAAAACCTTGTTGGCAATCACAGAGGTCAGACGTTTCTTATAGTTGTCCACCAGGTTTGCACACATCTCAGGAGGGATTATGTCCCACTCCTCTTTGCAGATCTTCTCCAAGTCATTAAGGTTTTGAGGCTGACGTTTGGCAACTCGAACCTTCAGCTCCCTCCACATATTTTCTATGGGATTAAGGTCTGGAGACTGGCTAGGCCACTCCAGGACCTTAATGTGCTTCTTCTTGAGCCACTCCTTTGTTGCCTTGGCCGTGTGTTTTGGGTTATTGTCATGCTGGAATACCCATCCACGACCCATTTTCAATGCCCTGGCTGAGGGAAGGAGGTTCTCACCCAAGATTTGACGGTACATGGCCTCGTCCATCGTCCCTTTGATGCGGTGAAGTTGTCCTGTCCCCTTAGCAGAAAAACACCCCCAAAGCATAATGTTTACACCTCCATGTTTGACGGTGAGGATGGTGTTCTTGGAGTCATAGGCAGCATTCCTCCTCCACCAAACACAGCGAGTTGAGTTGATGCCAAAGAGCTCGATTTTGGTCTCATCTGACCACAACACTTTCACCCAGTCCTCCTGTGAATCATTCAGATGTTCATTGGCAAACTTCAGACGGCCCTGTATTTACATTTTAGTCATTTAGCAGACGCTCTTATCCAGAGCGACTTACAGTTAGTGAATACATTTTTTTTTATACTGGCCCCCCGTGGGAATCGAACCCACAACCCTGGCGTTGCAAACGCCATGCTCTATCAACTGAGCTACATCCCTGCCGGCCATTCCCTCCCCTACCCTGGACGACGCTGGGCCAATTGTGCGCTGCCCATGAGTCTCCCGGTCGCGGCTGGCTGCGACAGAGCCTGGATTCGAACCAGGATCTCTAGTGGCACAGTTAGCACTGCGATGCAGTGCCTTAGACCACTGCACCACTCAGGAGTACATATATGCTTTCTTGAGCAGGGGGACCTTGCGGGCGCTGCAGGATTTCAGTCCTTCACGGCGTAGTGTGTTACCAATTGTTTTCTTGGTGACTATGGTCCTAGCTGCCTTGAGATCATTGACAAGATCCTCCTGTGTAGTTCTGGGCTGATTCCTCACCGTTCTCATGATCATTGCAACTCCACAAGGTGAGATCTTGCATGGAGCCCCAGGCCGAGGGAGATTGACAGTTCTTTTGTGTTTCTTCCATTTGCAAATGATTGCACCAACTGTTGTCACCTTCTCACCAAGCTGCTTGGCGATGGTCTTGTAGCCCATTCCAGCCTTGTGTAGGTCTACAATCTTGTCCCTGACATCCTTGGAGAGCTCTTTGGTCTTGGCCATGGTGGAGAGTTTGGAATCTGATTGATTGATTGCTTCTGTGGACAGGTGTCTTTTATACAGGTAACAAACTGAGATTAGGAGCACTCCCTTTAAGAGTGTGCTCCTAATCTCAGCTCGTTCCCTGTATAAAAGACACCTGGGAGCCAGAAATCTTTCTGATTGACAGGGGGTCAAATACTTATTTCCCTCATTAAAATGCAAATCAATTTATAACATTTTTGACATGCATTTTTCTGGATTTTGTTGTTGTTATTCTGTCTCTCACTGTTCAAATAAACCTATCATTAAAATTATAGACTGATCATTTCTTTGTCAGTGGGCAAACGTACAAAATCAGCAGGGGATCAAATACTTTTTTCCCTCACTGTACCTGTACACTGTAGCTGAGGAACGCTCAATTCAGTTCTCTTATATCGAGGCGGAGTTGAGTTTTGATAACTGGTTGCGCGATTTGCTAGCAACAACATTGAGTCACCATCAGTCGATTCTTGTAAAAATGTCAATGCTGAAAATGCTTACCTGTACCTATGTTTGTCCTGTACAACTGCAGTCCTTCCACGGGGTGCTGAAAAACGTTTAGTGAATACAACCACCGACTAAACTCAGTGCGAATGTGAATGTGCCAATTGAATCTCAGATTACGCAGTTCGAGCAACACAAATGAAGAAAGGTCGATGGTTGTATTTGATATAAGTTTTTATTAAAAGTTTGAATTTCAGCACCCCATGGAAGGACCGCAGTTGTACAGGACAAACATATGGTAAGCGTTTTCAGAATTAAAATGTTTACAAGAATCGACTGATGGTGACTCAATGTTGTTGCTAGCAAATCTCACGACCAGTTATCAAAACCCAACTCCATATTGTGCAGTTTATCTTCCACTGTGTGAATATGACATTGAAGACAAATCTCTAAGCTCTCCGCTTGGCATGTAGCAGATGGTACTCACACATGCACACGCAAATGCACACGCACAGACACACGCACACACAGGGTTGGGGGGGCCTTACATCAGAGGCCACAGTGCTTCTCCTGAGCCCCAGGACAAAACTAGAGTGAGTCTCAGCTCAGTGAATTGTTAACATGGAGAAGCCCTGTCAAAATATTATGAGTGAGGGGTATTCTCTTCCTCCTTTCTTTCTTTGTTTACGTTTTGTTTTGGCAGTCTACCAATCAGCAAGCGTTACATGTCTGGGTCAGTTCCATTATGAGGCAAAACAACAGAGCAGGGTTGGGATAGACAAACTCTCCATCTCATCATCTCATCTTCCACTCATCTCATCTTTCAGGGCAGCAAATCTTGCAAATCTTGCTCTTTGTCAGCAAATAATATTTACAAGGTTCAAGTTTTAATGTCACATGCACAAATACAGTGAAATGCCTTTCTAGCAAAGCTCAAAAACCAACAATGCATTAATCAATAACAATGTATTACTAGAAAAAAACACACGAGAAATAAGAATAAGAAATATGAAATACACCAGTAAGTAAGTAAGCATACTATATACAGGAAATATTTAAAAAGTCTGTTCCAAATCCATATTTGCATGTGCAGGGATAAGGCGACGAGACAACAGGATAAAAGATAAACAGAGCAGCAGCAGCAGCAGCTTGCATGTGAGTGGTTGTGCGGTTGTGTCAGTATAAATGTATATGCATTTTATGTGTGAGTGAGGAAATTATGGAGTGAGTGTTTGTGTGTGTGTTGGAGTGACAGTGTGTGTGAATGTGTAGGGCCCTGTGAGTGTGCATAGAGACAGCGCAAATACTGAAATAAAAGGTAAATATAGATACAAGGTAAATCGGTCCTTGTAGTTATTTTGTTAGCTATTTATCAGTCGTATTGCTTGGGGATAGAAGCTGTTCAAGAGCCTGTTGGTGTCAGACTTGATGCATCGGTACCTCTTGCCATGCGGCAGCAGAGAAAATAGTCTATGGCTTGGGTGGTTGGGGTGTTTTGACATTTGATTATAGTCCATGAAGATGCTGATGGCTTCGTTGGGTCAGGATACCCTATCTGTACAAAGAAAAAAGATTACAATAAGCAACATTTACAAACGATTTCACGATGAGTGGAAGTACACAGAGTTGATTGCTTATGTCAAAATCTCTGCACAGAGAAGATCTCAGAGGACCCCAAGCATGTGTCTTGTCTCATCCACGGTGTGCTGTTCATCTGGGGCTGAAACAATGAGGGGAAAACCTATCTTGCACCAGTAGGGGAATTGCAACTGTTGCACTGATTTCCAGTTTCCAATTAGTTCCACATCAGCGTAGGGGTCAATTCAAATGATCAGTAAATTCAAATTTAAATTTAAACTCTAAAAATGGAAAAACCATTGACATAAATACCTTCTCATTTTCAGCTAATGAGAAGTAATTGAAAATAGATGTTCCTTTTCCCTTTTTTTTAATTGAAATTTTAGTTCTTGAATTGACTGCTTTCTATTTGAATTGACCCCCAACCCTGGTTAGTTCCACATAATGAATATTTCATGTTTCCTCCTGTACCCGGCTGCCTCCCTCCACATCCACTGGGGCTCACCAACTGAGCAACTGATCAAAACCTGTTGTGGCATATTGACACAAAAGACAAGCTAATGGTTGCCCGCTCCTTTGAGTCACCCATAACAAACTGCCAGAGAAGGTTATAAGTTAAACCATACTGCAAAATATGCTCACTGACGCATCATACAAAGGCAGAAGGAATGTCTCCTATTGTCCAATGGACAAACAGTGGACTGTTCACAATGTGTACAGTATGTATGTGGGCAATTGGGCATAGGCTTAGGCTAGTTTCCCCGTTGGCTCCCATATGTAACTTGAATCAATGTTATTTCTTATTGATATATGTGAGAGTATGAGGTCAGGTCCCATGGTTTGCATCCCAAATGACCCCCGGGGCCCTGGTCAAAAGAACTATAAAGGGAATAGGGTGTCAGTTGGGATACAACCATTGTGTGTCAAGCCAGGGACATCCAATACAGCATCTACTCTAGCAAGGTTCCATGATGCTGGGTCAGGTTGATCTGTGGGGTCCCTGATTTGTCCACTGGAAACCATCCTTCTCCCTCAACCAACAGCCCTCAGAGTACTGCCGCTGGTCTCTCGCTGAACTGCAGGGAACAGAGCTGTGACAGAGAAAACATCTGACAGACTGTCACTACACCTGGGCCACAGAGGTGAGGTGCTAAGAGTTAACCCCAGCAGCAGAAGATCTCTACAGTCTATACCTTCTCTACCAAGAAGTCATCTCTCTATATCCTGTTGGTTACTTACCTACAGTACATTGGGCTTCCAGGTTTAACAGAGAAAGGCCTCACTGACTTTTGCAGAGAAAAAAACGGCCAATTTGATCTGTGTCTATTTAAAGCACTAGGCTGGCTGCTGGCTGGCTGGAGAGTGAGCCAGGGTTATTATTGGCACAGCCTCCATTTGCTGGAGGTGCCCCCTGGATGTGCTAACTCATTGAGTGGATGGTGGCAGGGCTGGGACACCCCCCTGCTGGGAGGAACAACATTGTATTAGCTGATGACACATCCAAATACTGCAGAGCCCCTGGGCTGGTTGGATGACTTCCTGCTTCCTAATGATAATAATGTATTGCATGACTTTATTAAGATGCCACAGGAAGTGAAGTTGTTGAGTTATGTCACTCTGTATCCTGAGGCCTCACATCGCATTAGGCTGTTCCCATCGGATGAAGAGGATGCAGAGGATGAAGAGTGACATTTACATTTGAGTCATTTAGTAGACGCACTTATCCAGAGCGACTTCCAGTTAGTGCATTCATCTTAAGATAGCTAAGTGGGACAACCACATATCACAGTCGTAGTAAGTACATTTTTCCTCAATAAAGTAGTTATCAGCAAAGTCAGAGCTAGTAAGAGAGAAAAGAGTCAAGCGTGAGTGATAGTTCACGAAAGGCATTTCTTTTAAACCATCATTTCTAACATAAAGAAAGGGGTCAAATAATTATTAATGACTGTGTAATTTGCTACTACAGTGAGCTCCAAAAGTATTGGGACTGTGATACGTTTTGTGTTGTTTTGGTTCTGTACTCCCTCACGTTGGATTTGAAATGATACAATGAGGTTAAAGTGCAGACTGTCAGCTTTAATTTGGCTGTATCTTCATCCATATATCGGGTGAACCATTTAGAAATTACACCACTTTTTGTACATAGTCCCCCCATTTTAGGGGACCAAAAGTATTGGGACAAATTCACTTGTCATTTTAGAGTCACTTTTATTGTATATATGAATAGAATATGTTTCTAAACACGTCTACGTTAATGTGGATGCTATCATGATTACGGATAATCCTGAATTAATCGTGAATAATGTGTAAGAAAGTTACAGTCGCACAAATATTATAACCCCCCCAAAAATACTAACCTCCCCTGTTATTTGAATGGTGAGAGGTTAGCATGTCTTGGGGGTATGATATTTGTGTCACTGTCCCAATACCTTTGGAGCTCACTGTATATGCAGACTGTGAGCCATTAGTTAATTGGCTGTACTGCATCATGGACATTACATAGCCCAAGTAACATTTGGCACAATATGCATGAGTTCATTTTAGGTCTGTTCTACACATCATTGAAGCTGCTATTGAAAATCCACAACTGTGTGATCTGTCTTAATGTATATTTCCATTTATGTTTAGCACATTCTGTGAAACCATTACTTGGTCTCTCTACATACGACATTGAAATGCCGTCCCTACAGTATAGCAGAGTATTGAGTGCTGCTGAAGTCTACACACAGAGGAGCTAGTACAAGGTCAGGAGAATGGGCGTCCAACTGGCTTGGTGGACGCTAGCTGACTGATGACCAATTCATACTCCCTTGGCAACCACCCCCCACCCCAACCCCCGTGGGCCCACTAGACACTAAGTGCAAGCTTTCAGTTGGCCACCGGATAATTCCTGACCTTCTCTCCCACACAGCCAGCAAATGGACCATCCTAGAGGCATATATTTAGAACAAATAAATATATGGCTCTGGACCGTCCTGGTTCCTGCCTGTCTAGAGCTCTTCAGTCACCAAGACTGTGTTTCTGAATTTTCAAGACTATTTGATGAAAATATTACTGGACCTTTTCCACTGGAGACAAAAGTTCACTTTAAAGTAATTTCTCCATAACTAAATTGGTCTGTTTTTTTTCATTCATTTTCAATCGCAGTTACAAAATGGAAAACACATGGATGACAAATATTCATTTTAAGGGTGTCTGTCTACTGCATTAGCAGCAGTCTAGATGGCAGGCTAGCTCCACTGTGCTCCACACCTCTCAGGGGGGATCTCAGGATCTAGGTTAGTCTGTATACTCCAAGGGGTGCATCATGCCTGGGAGGGGAAGTCCATAAGAGCTTTCCTTCTTCCCTCCCTCTCTTCCCTCTCTTCCCTCTCTTCCCACACTGGCCATGCCTCTTCTTTAAACCTTCATGACAGATCCCTCTTCTACATGTGGAGGTGTGGCGAACCCATGTCTGTTTTACGCTTTGGCTTGTTGAGCTAAAGGGATTTGATATTATGTTAAGAGCATACAACCTTATGTACAGCCTTCTGAAGCTAAGAGAGGTCAAGCGTCTTGGTGCACGAGTCTTCTGTTTTTATGTTCTTTGTGTTAGTGCAAGCACATTCCATTAGAGGAAACATAACATGGAACGCTGGCTTGTGACTGCTGTTGATGTGATGTTGTTTCTAAGTACTGGGTCAGCATATATACAGTAACTACTGCTGTGGCTTCAGGCTATTGGTGCTGTACATTACAGTTGAAAAGCACACACAGAGAGAGAGAGAGAAATCCCCTTCAACTCTGCCTCCACCACACTTCCCCGCTACAGAATTGAGTCACAGTCAGACGCCAAAAGGGTTCAAACTTCTTTAAGTTCTTGGAATATCATTGTTTCAACACTACGATTTTTCAGTAGAGTTAAAAAGAGTAAAAATAGTCTTAAAATATATATATAACCCAACAAAAATCAATGCTGCTATGAAGAGGAGAGAGAAAGGGTAGTGTGTGCAACAAGCTGGAGGTAATGTGCATTGACAGCCCATGGGGTGGTGGGGGGAACGGGGGTGGGGTGGTGGGGGGAACGGGGGTGGGGTGGTGGGGGGGAACGGGGGGTGTGTGTATTGGGGGATGGGGGGATGAACGACGGGGGACTAGCAGGGAGGGATGTATGGAGGGACGGAGGGATGGAGGTAGGGAGGGGTCGATGGAGAGATCTGTGTCTCCAGCAGCAACACTCTTCCTGGGTCAAGTGCCCACAAGACAAAAAAAATAGAAAAGAGAAGAAACAACACAGAAAGTGATCTATAAAGCACTCAGAGTCTCTGGAGTGGACAGAGGAGGGAGGATACTCAAGGACACAATGCAAGACTCAATGATAAAGTTGAATGGCATGTTCATGCACAGACAAACCACTGTACTTAAAACCAAGATAAAACTCAACTCTTTCTTTCGGAAAAAATAACTGCAGTATATCTAAGGCCCTCTCAGTCCTAACCTGCAGTTCTCCATGATTGTCTGTAGTCAAGTATTGGCGTATTGTATTGTATTGTATTGTATTGTATTGTATTCAAGTAGGGCGGCAGGTAGCCTCGTGGTTAAGAGCGTTGGACCATCTGTTGATGTGCTCTTGAGCAAGGCACTTAACCCTAATTGCTCCTGTAAGTCGCTCTGGATAAGAGCATCTGCTAAATGACTAAAATGTTATGTAAAATGTAAGTATTACTTTCACCAGGGCACTCAAAAACCAGGTCACCACTCTCTCTCTCTCAAGATTGCTGCTCGCAAAGCATAGGTACAGAACCTATATTTGCAATTAAGGAAATGGCATGCCCTGAATGGCATGGAGCAACCATTGAATATTTCATATCCTTTCTATACACTAGATTAGCCCATGTGTAGACTGCTGTGGTGACATATAACCGGAAAGCTTCTTAATTGAGGAGTAAGTTGTCGCGACCTAAGGGGAAAGTGCTCAGTGGTTCAGTTCCAAGGTTGATGGTGAATCTATAATGCATATAATGTTGTGCACTACGGTTGCGTCCCAAATGGCTTCCTATGTAGAGTACTACATTTGACCAGGGACCATAGGGCTCTGGTCAAAAGTAGTGCACTTTGTAGGGAATAGGGTGCTATTTGGAACACCTCTGTGTTCACTGTTCACATTGGGGCTAGGTATCGTGTAGAGAGGGATCATCTCAATGACCAGCACATGAACACACACAATCCGTTCTCCTCCTTTACCCCAGCAACTGCCTTCTATATACAGTGGGGGAAAAAAGTATTTAGTCAGCCACCAATTGTGCAAGTTCTCCCACTTAAAAAGATGAGAGAGGCCATAGTTGATGTGTACCTATGATGAAAATTACAGGCCTCTCTCATCTTTTTAAGTGGGAGAACTTGCACAATTGGTGGCTGACTAAATACTTTTTCCCCCCACTGTATATGAGCTCCATCCGCACCATAAAAACATTCCCCCGTGGAATGGAGTGTGACATACTGGAAAACACTGGAGAGGACTTAGGGGCTAACGCTGCTTCCTCCTGTTGATAATATTACAACATGCATGGCTAACTGAGGAAACCAAAGGAGAAGAAAAGCTCTCATAAATGATTTCATGTGGGTCATTAAAGATGAAAACAGCTAGTGAGGGAGGCAGAAGCAGACCGGAGGGATTGGTTGGCTTGGGTGACCCTGCACATCTGTCATTGGGCATTGCGTTTCTCTTTGGTTTCTGAACACTCTCCCCATCATTCTAAAGTAGATAAACATGTACAGGATATGTGCTGTCGGGGACTGGAATTAAACCATGTTATTATTACATCCATTTCTAAGCTTTGTAAAGCATGAACTCCTTCCAAGATAATACTGTATGTAAAAGTCCCCCAGTGAAAGATTTACCCCCCCCCCCCCCCACACACACACATATTCCTGAATTAATGCTCCCAAGATGGGTTGACTAAGATTTTTTGTGAACATTAAAAAATAGCCCTTTGCGTTTCTATTCAATAACATTTGTCAGGCTGTCACACTTCATTAGACAGAGATTGTTTGTAACTTGGCAGGCATTAGATTGACGAGGCAGGGGGCTGTTTCTATCTGGACTCTGGACTGTCTAGCTACGCCACAGAGGGTCTCTCTCCAGTCTCCACCAACCAACACCTATTATGGTCCATTGTCTTCAGTAGGGCAAAGCGTACCAAGAGGGTTTGCAACAGAAATTCAGGTCTACCTCACTCAGTTTCAAAATATGTTCTCCCATTTCGTTCGTACTGAACACGACCCATGATCCACATTTAGAAGACATATAAGAGAGAGACAGAAAGGAGATAGGAAGTGATGGAGAGAATGGCGTGCTAGTTTCATGGACGGGAAGTCAGTCAGACAGGCAGAAAGAAGATGGATGCTTGTCAGTGTGTGTCCCCTCTGTCGGTAGGTGTAGTTATTCTAGTCTCCAGCGAGGGTGACTGTGATATCAATATATGTTTGTTTGCTTGCTCCTGGGTGAGTGTTCACACATTGCCATTGTGCAAAAAGGGAGAGATTGTCCAGGGGATGAAGGGGGGATGGATGGAGAGAAACGATCAATGAGGATGGAGATAAAAGCACTCTCAGAGAGACTGTCTCACTTCCTGGTTGGGTGGTGCATAGCGTGCGTCACTCCAGTCCCCAGGACAAGTCTGTCTGTCTCCTCAAACATCTGTCTGTCCCACTTAGGTATAGAAGAACTGGAGACAGCGTCCAAGATGGACGCCTGTTGTTTTCAACGTAATCTACTCGCGTTCGCATATGCCGTTTCGTGGTTGTTGACATCTTTTTTACCGGGACTAAAATGCCTGAGAACTAGCACTGGTCAGACAGCAGTATCGTGCGAACATGCTCCGGGAACTCTGCCAGCTGGGCTCATGACATCAGAGCATGAATATAAAATGTTAATATCTTCGGCTGAGTGATAGAAAAAAAAGATCGGCCTCAGCAACTATTATTTGAATAATTCAATGGATTGACTGCACAAAGGTGATGACTAAAGTGTCTTATTATGAATTTTCGAATTTGACTTCTCTATGGGGCCGTCTTTCTGGGCCGTACTTCAGTTGAACTGCAATACCAAAGCTGTCCTCTGGGAATTTGAAAGCATGCTTCCAGACTGGAACCCTGGTGCCTTGGTTTGTCCCGTACAAGTCTGTCTCTAAATGTCTGTCTGCCCGTCTGTCTCATAACTGTCTGTCCCCTAAATGTCTGCCTGTCCCCTCAATGTCTGTCTGTTCCCTAAATGTATGTCTGTCCCCCACAAGTCTATCTGTCTGTCTCATAACAGTCTGTCTATAACCTAAAAGAGCCTCCTACTGTCCAGACTGCACAGCAGCCATTGCCTTTAATGATCCTACTGTATAGGCACACAAGTAAGCTGTGAGAGTTGTGGGTTAAGAAATGATGGACCTTCGTATTAGAACATAAAATCACAATTGAAAATGTGCTGTGTAACACCCACAGTGTTAAAAAATAAACACCTTTATGTTCATAGTGTACATTACAGAACCAATCAGAAATAAAATGTTAAATTAACACTTTTCAAAGAGACACAAAATAATAACATACTATGATTAAGATGAACTGTGATTGCACAAATCCTTTATTTCCAAGATCAAATAGTATATTTTAACATTTGAACTGCTTTTATTAATTTTTTACATCGACAATAACTTTGAGTGTGTTAGAATAGCAAAATAAATTCAACGTGATAAAGAAAAAGGACAATGACACAACTGTATTTTTAAACATAAAACATCAAATGTTTTGATGTGAGTCTCCAGTATGTCACCACTATGGCACCATATTCTTTTGAGTAAAAGTCACAAAAAGTTATCCAAACATGACTTTGAAATAAAACACAGAACTGTAGGTACTGAAGTCATATAATATTGAGTCCAAAACTATTTTCTACAAGCCTACCTTTTGTGCTAGAGAAAAATTGATTGTAAGGAGCAGTGCTTTTAAAGTAGTGCTTGCAACAAATGTCATCAAAATTACCTTGAACTATTTACACAACAGTTTTTTTTAAAGCAGTTTTTTTTTGTAACTGATTGTCACCTTGCTTTTTTATTTTTACATATATCTCATGGTTGATTTCAATAAATCTATTTCATATAAGAAATGTCTGTATACAAAAAAAGACAAACAAACAAATATAAAGAGAGAGGCAAGTCTGTAAATGCGTTTGTTTGTGACATTTATGTAATAAGGTGCATCCAAAATGGCACTCTATTCCCTATATAGTGCACTACTTTTGACCAGGGCTCTGATTAAAAGTATTGCACTATGTACGGAATTGGGTTCCATTTAGGACGTAACCAAATTCTAACACTACCAATATTAATAAAATGTATTTTTCAGAACCTTTTATAACGAAATACTGTAAAAAAAAAACTCTTTTACAATATACACAACACATTCAACATTGGAACTTTCCAATACAGAATCTCTTTAAACGACTTGTCCTCTCATTTGGTTTTCGTATCAATGCTCATGAGTCCGAGTATGATCATTGAATATGTTTTCAGTGCGATAGATCAGTGGTTCTCAAACCTCTCCTGGGGACCCGCAGCTGTTCCATGCATTTGATCTATTCTAGAGCTAGCACAGCTGATTCAACTTGTCAACTAATCATCAAGCTCTTAACTAAGTGACTCAGGTGAGCTAGTTCAGGGCTACAACAGTATTGTGATTCTTCTGGGGGTCCCGAGTCGAGGTTTGAGAACCACTGTGATAGATGACCATGATGGGATCACTTGGGGCCCTGTAAGAGAGAAGGCCTATTAAAACAACCTCTCTCGTCACGTCAGACACCGCTGCTCCCATTCCTCTGCCTCTTAGCATCGAGCAGCGAATACAGTTTGTTTAGCTCAATTCCATTTCAATTCAGGAAATAATCTAAACTTAAATGTACATTTTTCTCAATGCTTTTCAATGAGGAATGATGGATCTGGAATTTGTTTGTTTACTTCCTGAATTTAGTGAATTCATGCTATCTACTGCTGTATTCTGGAACTTAATTGAATGAGTGATTCCACACTGTAGCCGGTCAAGAAAATAAGAAAATGCTTAGGTTGATTTGAGTGCCATTTAAATAAATGCACAACATCATTGTACTGGTAATGTATGAAAAATGTATGCACTCATTAACTGTAAGTCGCTCTGGATAAGAGCGTCTGCTAAATGACGTAAATGTAAATGTAAACTTCTTGCAGGTTAAAATGCAGCATGAAAACAAACAAACACCAAAACGGTCATCCCTTCCTCCGATCTGCTCTCCCTCTTCATATTTAGATTCCATTTGACCATAATATGGGATCTGTTTCACATATTCAATATCAATAACATGTAAGAGGACAACCTAAATACTATTTTATCAACACGTAGATCACCAAAACCAAAATGATAGGCCTGAATCAATTCCTCTTTATCTGCAGATGACACAACAAAACATAGAACATTTGTAATCTACCTCACAATAAGTCCAGATGTCATGGTCCTTCAATCATTCAATCAATCAATCAATGTCTCATTGTTCTTCATAATGAATATTAATATTAATCTCCATATCAATCCTTCTCCATCCTTTCAATACCCACATTCACTTTCTCTCCTTTAACAAGTTATACTGTATTGAAATGCAGTACTGGAGCTATGACAGATGTAAAACAAGTCTTTGACCGAAACAGTATTTTGTACACCCATAAAGAAAAACAATGAAATTCACAGTAGTGAAGAAATTGGCGCTCTCTCAACCAACCATAGCCTTCATAAAAAATGTGCAACAACATGAGAAGATGCATTTAGTTTCCACTGAGCTGTGTGCCAGTGGGGGAACTACTGTCAGAGAGTGCAGAGAGACACTATCCTGAGCTCTTTCACTGAGTACTGAGTCAGTCATACACAAATGAAATGGAGAGAATGTTCCATAGAAAACAAAGTCGTAACAACCACAGTTCACTTGAATTCTTCTTCTGCTTCTCCTCCTCTTCGCTCTTGTTTATTTTTTTATGCCCCCCCCCCCCCCCCCTCCTCTTGTCCTGACAAAATGGTCCCGTGGTTTCTCTTTGCCCTGACACCCCCTCCTCACCCACCCCTGCTCCCCCTCTCAGAGGTAGAACCCAGTAGTCTGTAGGTCCAGGAGGGTGGGCAGGGTCTGTAGGGCTTCAGGGTGGGGGTGGAGACTGTCGCTGGCTGTCTGGCCGTTCACATTGGGCAGTAGACAGCTCCCTGTGTAGGCCACCTTGGTGTTGTTGCGGATGCAGCCGTTCTCCATCTAAACACAGAACAACAATCAAATATAATTAGAGCTGTATGCATATGATAGAACACAACCCCGCCCTTCTCCCCCCCCCCAAAACAAACAAACTATAACCACTACACTGGGCTCTGTTCTGTGGCGTGGTGAGGTCATTATCACTAATCACTTAACCTTTTACAGCAGTGGGCTAAATCAGAGTCACACAGAGTGATTCTTGACAGTCTTAAACAAATCTGCTTTGAAACAAAAGTATACACCTCACACACATGGTTATGGGCTCAAACAAAAGAAGACACCTGTACCATGTCAGATATAGAGTTGCATGTATTACATTTTGAGTTTGCATCCCAATATTACACTTTATATACATCACAGAGGACTGAAATATAGCAAAACCATTTGACATAAAAACAACAGATTTTCTGTGTTTAAAAAATACATATTGTTTATTCATTATGAAAAATATTCCACCCATGAGGCCACTAGGTCATCTGACTGCAGGAAAGGGCTACTGCAGGTCAGGTCAGCCAGAGAGTAGAGTGGAGCAGAGTGCCCACACACACACACTCTTGGCAGTGGACAGCAGAGGCTGGGTGGGGTGGACTGGGGGCCCGCAGTCATCAGGGCAGAGAACACATTACATCACATGGAGAAGGAGCTAAGCCACATACTGCACCAGGGTAGGATTACTATAGGGCCAGGCTACTGACTAAACCTCACCCACAGACAGGGCCTGTAAGACACAAGATAGAGTAGCTAATTGTAGCTTGTAGTAGTTGCTAATACACAAGCTAACTACAATAGCTCATTGAAAAAGTAGCTTATCCGCCACACCAACTGAGTACTGTAACTGGTACATGCACTGATATCCAGTCTTTATGCTCCATAGGTGTGAGTATGTACTTTGTGGCTTCCCTGTATGAAGGAATCCCCTGTGTGTGTGGGGACAGAGTGTCTGTTGTGACAGCTCCTACCATCGGCCTAATTGTAATCCTGCTTAGTGGGCCCTAACTGGATAAGCTAGGCATCATCCATGTAGAAATCCTAATAGGGCCACCTTATATAGGCCCCCCATAGGGGCAGGCCAGCAGGATACTGAGCACCTGCAGCAGGACAAAACCAGCCAGGTTAAGGTGGGCCAAACTCAACTAATCTCTAATTCCCCCCCCCCCCCGGGGAAACAGCACCACCTGTGGTGGGATGTGACACACCACGCATGTAGGTACACACACACACACACAACCCTTCCACACGTTCTTCTGCGCCTGTATGTATTAGGTAATGATGATGGGCAAATTGTAGGTCAGGACAGCTCATGCTTGACTGGCCAGCTTGGCTCTATGTTCCTCTGAGGCGTGGTCGCTGACCCTGAAGGAAAACACAGGAAAGGCGGAGTGGGATGGAGGCATGAATGGCCGCCGGTCCGGTTATTTGTGGGACTGAACCTTATTCTATTCATTACCGTTCCTCACCATCGGCATTTTCTCGCTTTCTCTCTCTCTCTCTGTCTCAGTCTCTCTCTCAACAAAGAGACCAACCAACTCTATCGTTCGTTACCCTTCATGGATCTTGAAACATCAATTCAGCACAACAAACAACAAGGAGAGAAAGATGGTGTCCAGCATGCAGAATGGACTGGGTACTGTACTAATGAGCAGAGTTCTATAGTCCAGTTTTTCTTGCCCTGAGGCCTTGTTTTGACTGACTGGGCCCCTTGTTACCCTCCCTGGCATGACTACTGTACTGGATACAGTTACAAATGCACGGAGGCACGCGTGGGTCCGAATCTCATCTTTGTCGCCAAATGTACGGAGGCTTGTTGTGCAATTAAACATGTTATCAACTAGTACAAACTTGTGTGACACTCCCACATCCGTGCACGCACACCGCGTGTGATACACTCTTAAAGCAACATCATTCAATACTCTGAGCTAGAACCCTACATTACTGAACACAACATATACTGTAACTGTATTGTACTGTACCGTATGTAGAACCCTGAAGCTGCAGCCATGGAAGTGGAATAGCCTACTGTTCTCTCTCACGCCTACACTAGTTCACTTCTGGGTCAGTGTCCTGATCTGAAGTCATGCTTACATTATCAGCTTTGAACAGATTGTAAGGTGGGCCTGCAGACCAGAGCTGCTTTCTTCACAATCACATTGCAGTAGGATCAGACCAGGCATTTAGGTCAAGGCTAGCAGTAGCACATGTTGTGCTGCCTGCAGGGAAACAACTCTGGTAGGAGAAGGTATTCCTACGGCAATCGATGCTTAAGTTGACAGAATCATTTCAACAGTTGACAGATCAAAGCTTGGCTGTGGAGACTACTCCTCCATGTGAGACCTACTTTCCTCTCCATTAATAGATTCTCCACTGCCGTGACCCTTGCTCTCCACTCATCTGTTTACATTGCATGTCTGTTCACATCAACATATCTTGCATTGAACTATAAAGCAGCAGCCCAAACAAGCCAGAGGCTGGGCTTCCCATGCTATATCAGTGCCTTTACAGAGAATCATCGCTTTCATGACATAGAAATAGCGCTTCTAATACTGGGTTGTCAATTACCATTAACAAGACAGTCCCACAAACAACACAACACAAGACAAATAACATAGTCACAGAAATTCACCAAATATTAAACAAGAAAAATACATTAGGTTTATTATCTATCTATGAGCATCTTACTTTATTCTTTGACTCTTACCTTGCAGCAAGTGGCATCTTGGGAAGCGGGGCTGTTCAAAATGCCATAGGCGTCCAGAGTAGGCATGGTGTGATGAGGCTGTGATAGTCCCAGGATGTAATCTAAGGAGTTCTGTGTGGTGGGGCACTGGTGGGGGAAGTAGGTGGATGGGACCTGTGGATGATGTTGTTTGTGATGCACCAGATGGTCTGAGGGGGTAGCAGTCACCCCTCCTTGTTCCTGGTAGTGATCTATGCCCCCTACTGTACCCCTGTTCATGACCAGGCCCACGGTAGTCGATTCACCCATACCGTAATCCATGTGAGTGACCTCCCCTCCTGTAGTGTGTGAGAGGGTGTCCCCGTGCCAGTTGGGGTAGGAGACGGTGCAGGCTCCGTTAGCTCCATTAGTTGTCAGTCCCAACTGGTCGTTGTAGCCATAACTCTGCCAATGGGGATCAGGGCGCACCCCGTTGAGAGTAGCACTGCCGCAGCTACTAGCCTTCTGCTGTTTGAAATGGCACTGAGACTGAGACTGAAGCTGGACCTGTAGGTGCTGGTTCTGCTGCTGCCACTGCTGCTGACTCTGATGGATGTTGTTCTGGTGCTGGTGGTGTTTGAGCTGCCCGGCCACGTGAGGCCCCAGCTGGGATGTCTTACCGTTGACCAGGGGGTGAAGGCTGTGGCAGTGGTCATCTAGCCCTGCATGCGTAAGCTGCTGCTGGGGAAGCCAGTGACCATTATGGACCACGGTTAGGGAGTTTGTGTGCTGCAGTGTGTCTGGCTGGCTTGGTGTGGGGACATCCGTTTGTGTTGGGGGCCAGGGGTATTTTACCAGAACGGGCTTTACTAAGTTGAGGTGCTGCTGCATCTGCTGGGAGAGCTGCACTATGGGTGGCTGCTTTGGTAGTCTGTGAGGGGGTAGCTGAGCGGGTAACGTAGGTTGGGGGGCAGAAGGGTTAGTAGCCTGGGGGTGGAGGGTAGAGATATGCATAGTGGGGGTGGCTTGGGTATGAGGGTTAGTGATAAGGGCAGAATTAGGGATAGGGCCAGGGGGATGGGTTGTGGTTGAGGGTGAGGGTTGTGGTATGGACACGTGGCTGTCCCCACCCTGGCCCTCCTCTGTCCTGTTCTCCAGCGAGTCGTGGATGTAGGAGAGGATCTCGTTGTTGGTGAGCAGGTCGTTGAGCGAGGGGATGTAGTCTAGATCCATCTCCACTCTGATCATCCGCTCATCTAGCAGTAGTAGCTCCAGATCCTCCGCGTTCAGACCCAGATTCTCCAGAGCAGAGAACAGCTCGCTGAAATGAAGACGTTTATTTTATTTGACAAATTCAAAAAGATATAGAGTTGCCTCAGCCATGGGAGTACAACAATGCATACATAAAAAAACACTGGGAATTAAAAACTCATTATTATTAGAAGGGCAAAAGACTGGAAAGCTTGGGCAAGACTGACTGTACATTGGGCAGTCTAACGGCACTTTACACTCAATTCAATTGGAAAATACTTATAATATACAGTGGGGAGAACAAGTATTTGATACACTGCCGATTTTGCAGGTTTTCCTACTTACAAAGCATGTAGAGGTCTGCAATTTTTATCATAGGTACACTTCAACTGTGAGAGACGGAATCTAAAATCCAGAAAATCACATTGTATGATTTTTAAGTAATTAATTTGCATTTTATTGCATGACATAGGTATTTGATCACCTACCAACTAGTAAGAATTCCGGCTCTCACAGACCTGTTAGTTTTTCTTTAAGAAGCCCTCCTGTTCTCCACTCATTACCTGTATTAACTGCACCTGTTTGAACTCGTTACCTGTATAAAAGACACCTGTCCACACACTCAATCAAACAGACTCCAACCTCTCCACAATGGCCAAGACCAGAGAGCTGTGTAAGGACATCAGGGATAAAATTGTAGACCTGCAAAAGGCTGGGATGAGCTACAGGACAATAGGCAAGCAGCTTGGTGAGAAGGCAACAACTGTTGGTGCAATTATTAGAAAATGGAAGAAGTTCAAGATGACGGTCAATCACCCTCAGTCTGGGGCTCCATGCAAGATCTTACCTCGTGGGGCATCAATGATCATGAGGAAGGTGAGGGATCAGCCCAGAACTACACGGCAGGACCTGGTCAATGACCTGAAGAGAGCTGGGACCACAGTCTCAAAGAAAACCATTAGTAACACACTACGCCGTCATGGATTAAAATCCTGCAGCGCACGCAAGGTCCCCCTGCTCAAGCCAGCGCATGTCCAGGCCCGTCTGAAGTTTGCCAATGACCATCTAGATGATCCAGAGGAGGAATGGGAGAAGGTCATGTGGTCTGATGAGACAAATATAGAGCTTTTTGGTCTAAACTCCACTCGCCGTGTTTGGAGGAAGAAGAAGGATGAGTACAACCCCAAGAACACCATCCCAACCATGAAGCATGGAGGTGGAAACATCATTCTTTGGGGATGCTTTTCTGCAAAGGGGATAGGACGACTGCACCGTATTGAGGGGAGGATGGATGGGGCCATGTATCACGAGATCTTGGCCAACAACCTCCTTCCCTCAGTAAGAGCATTGAAGATGGGTCGTGGCTGGGTCTTCCAGCATGACAACGACCTGAAACACACAGCCAGGGTAACTAAGGAGTGGCTCCATAAGAAGCATCTCAAGGTCCTGGAGTGGCCTAGCCAGTCTCCAGACCTGAACCCAATAGAAAATCTTTCGAGGGAGCTGACAGTCCGTATTGCCCAGCGACAGCCCCGAAACCTGAAGGATCTGGAGAAGGTCTGTATGGAGGAGTGGGCCAAAATCCCTGCTGCAGTGTGTGCAAACCTGGTCAAGAACTACAGGAAACGTATGATCTCTGTAATTGCAAACAAAGGTTTCTGTAACAAATATTAAGTTATGCTTTTTTGATGTATCAAATACTTATGTCATGCAATAAAATGCAAATTAATTACTTAAAAATCATACAATGTGATTTTCTGGATTTTTGTTTTAGATTCCGTCTCTCACAGTTGAAGTGTACCTATGATAAAAATTACAGACCTCTACATGCTTTGTAAGTAGGAAAACATGCAAAATCGGCAGTGTATCAAATACTTGTTCTCCCCACTGTATATAATATTATATACAATATATACAAATATACAATCACCTGTTAGAGCATGTCTCGTCCCCCTCCAGAGCTAGTGAGTCCAGGGTGGTGAGCAGCGGGTCGAAGCTTGACGGAGGCTCCCCGTTGGGGCCAGTGGAGGTGGTGGTGACCCTGTTGGGCACGGTGCTCCAGCTCTCTCCCCCACCCCCAGCCAGAGGGCCACCGCTATAACCTCCACTGCTCTGCCCTTCCCCCTCGTCTTGCTCACTAAACAGACTACTGTGGAAGGACATCTTGGGCTCGACGGCTGGTTGGCACACGTACACGGACTCATCCTGCCTCATCAGCGCCCCGAGCAGGGAGCTGGGGTCCAGTCCACCGTTATCCTTCGACGAGTTCTTGTCCAGCTTGCCCTTCTTGGACTTGGTCTTGCCTTTAGCCTGGAGTGAGTCGGTGAGGCCATGGATGGGGTAGCTACTCTGGTAGAGAAGGGCCTCGCCCGTGGCGAAGGTGAAGGGGAGGTGCATGGAACGCTTCCTCAGGTGCTCTCCTCCCTCCTCCTCCCTGGGAACGAGAGGATGGTGAGAATCAATCGGAACAGACTCTTAGTAGGATAAAACTCCAGCAAAGTTAAGGTTTCGTCTCGTTAAAGTTGGTGGCAGCTCAGTTGCTACTAGTTTTAGTGTTACAAAGTACTTCATTTTAACAGTGTACAGCAGCGGTTAAAAATGGGGTCGCAGGAGAATTTCCAAAATCCTGGTTTTAAAAAACACACACACCAAAATATATCGTCTTTGTCTCTCAAAATCATTGTAATGTGCTTAACCTTAAAAATCAAAATGAAAATTATTCAAATTTAAAAGTTAAAATTCAACCAGAGAGCGCCCTTTGATAAGGCCGCTCTTGACCGTTGCTCTTGAATCATTCCCACGGTGAATGGCTAAGCACTACGCTATGAAACCACACACTACTGCAGAGACTTTGATATTACCGGCAGCAATTGATATGGTGAGAACAATGTGTGGGGAGGCAGAGGCACAGAAACTCACATCAATACCTTTGTCAGATAACACTGTGAAACTAAGAATTTACGCTATAACTAGCAATCAAGAGGAAACTCTGACTGAACGACTCAAAAACTCCACACCTTATGCTCTCCAAATGGACCTTAGCTGTGAGGACCGAGATACCAATGCATTGACTTTTGTTCCCTACATGCGGGGGATGCTATTCACGAGGACATCTTGTTCTGTCTCACGATTCCCAAGCATGAAATGGCACAGGGGATGTTCAGTGAGCTGCATGGATATATTGACATAAAAAATAATCCATGGGATCGAATGGTGGGCTTTTGCACAGATGGGGCTCCATCTATCACGCATTCACGGGTCACTATGGAGGAGTTTTGGTTCCTGACTCTAAGGGAATACAATGCCATCTCCCTCCGAGCATTAAAACTCATGGTACACTGATTCAGTGCTCTCGTCTGCATTAAAAACAAATATCGATCCAGGTTGGATGTGACAGGAGCAGGGGCGGTGTGTTCATTAGGTCGATATGGGCGACGCACTGCCAAACGGGAAAAGGAAGGGATTTTTTTTCTAATCAATTATATCACGGCAACAGTAGTTATCAGTGTTCTAATCTAGATGTCTGATCTGCCACTAAATGTCCAATCAGGCTAAAGTCGTGCTTCAAATGTCCCCGCCCGTTTTGGGGCGATTTCAGTCAGGTTGAAAATCGCCCAGAAGTCTCTCATAGCCTCTAATGTAAAATCAATTTTTTTCAAATATCAGAGCTTTCAATACAATCTCTATGGGTTTCTGAGGGCTTGCACTTACGCGCTTTCGTCATACGTAACATAACCATGAACGTAACTAAGAAAAGAGCGGGTAGCCTCATCAATCAATTCACTATTACTGTCAAAATGGCTAGCCTTCAGTGCAACGCGATTGTCTCTTTGAAAGAAGTTCCTTTTTGTCGGCGAACAAATCAAGATAAATTGGCAACGAAACAATTAGGACCTCCCAGACCAAATTTAATAATTCAACAGGTTTCTACTAAGCAGAGTCGTGAAAACTGTCTACGAGAATCGAGACGACCTCATAGAATGTTTTGAAGCCATTCGGACGGGTTCATTGGGTTCATTTGACTGGCTACGTGAGGATGCTACATGATGAAGATTTTATTTTTTTCCTGCGGCTTTTTCACAAAATCATGCCCCACGTCGACATTCTGTACCAGAAGCTACAGAAGAAGGACATCGATGCTGTCTTTATCAAACGTGCCCTCGACAGCTTCACAAGCAGTGTGCAGGCCATAAGGTAAGATTAAACAATATCATTCGATCTTTCTCAATGTTCATTTTTACAAATCTATACAATTGGCCAGAATATGGTTGTTCATATTTACAAATCTATACAATTGGCCAGAATATGGTTGTTAATTTTTACAAAGCCATACAGATAGCTGTGTTTACCTTTTCTAGAAATTACTTTCAAATTCTGTTTTCAGGCAAAATGTCTATCACTGTTCATTTTCACAAATCTATACAAGAGGGCAGAATATGGAAGTCTATAAAAATGTCTTATTACCAATAACTTGCATCAATGTTTTCAGTAGCCTCTATCAAAAGCTCCTGCTTGCTTGTTGTGAATTATGCTCAGGTGCACATATTTCCAATTCAACCATGAGGCAAAAAATGTGGTAAAAGCTCTTGTTGATCCTGCAATCTGAACAAATACCAAGATGCTGTATTTTCAGCTGATATTTCATTTGTTTATGGAAATGCATATTGTTTATGCAGTGTTGAGGAATGTGAAAGAACACCCTTGATTATTTTTACTGTGATAACTTATTTTGATTTTGTAAGCCAACACTTTTGAGATCAGTCAATAAATGCTTCTGGTATTGACTTATATGCTGCCCCTGTCTTCATGTTGTTGCTGGACATATCTTTTTAAAAATGTGTGTAGGTCACCTAAATCATCAGAAAAATTGCCCCCCCTGAGAATTTTTTCAGGAGCCGCCACTGGACAGGAGAGATGCAGTGCTCACTGCTGACCACGCCCCTTGACTTTGAGAAGCTCCGATGCGACATGCATCAAGCAAACCCATCTCATTAGTGGTGGTGAGATAAGAGAAATTATGTCAGACTAATTTGCAATGGACTGCCATAGCTCCAATTACAAAAGTTAACATTGACTGTTAATTACATCTTTTTTTTTCATATGGATAATTTTCAGATAACAAAATGGGGTCACGGCCCAAAAAAGTTTGGGAACCCCTGGTGTACAGTGTAATATTAACGTGATGAAATCTAATCTATTGTCCTCCTTCCTACTCACTGGGAACAAGAGGAGGAGTTTATCAGAACACTAGGGACTACTATGGACGACTATATGGACTAAAGTCCCTAACACTATGGACTAAACAGCTCTGACTGTATAGGATTACATATTACATTCACCTCATTGAAATCCTTCATACAAACAGACAAAGCAAAATCCCCAGTGACAAATCAACTCCAGTGTTAGATTTAACACTCAGAAAGTGTTCAAAAAATGTCATTGGGTTTGGAGGGGTGAAGAGGCTGAAGCTGCACTTACACCAGGGGCCTCTGGGTGGCGATAATGTAGTCAGGCTTGCCGTTCTTGTAGACCAGCCTGGCGTTGGCTTGGACCCACTTCCAGCGGTTATCCTTAGTGAGCAGTCTGAACACCGTCAGCCCACTCTCTCCTGTCTTGATCACTGGAATCACATAAGACACTGAGTCAGGGGGATGTGTCAGAACCAATGACTGTATGGTCATAACTGAACATAGGCTATTATGCACATAGGAAACACAGTACATATGTGCACCCATGCATGGAACCAACCCCTACACACTCATGTAGGCTTACAAAAGCAAGTCTGCAGAAATATGCTATTTGCACACATGCGAATGTACATGCCCCCATGCACGCAGGCACCATCACCTCTAAATGTACACACACACACACACAGACACACACTCCTTGATCCTTCTCCCAATTGGCCTATTGTTAGCTTTGCTGAGTGTGTTGTGGCGTAGAGCCCGTCTCAGCTGTGCAGCCTTCCGGAGTAGGTTCATTGTGGTGAATGGACACAGGTGTGAAGCACTGTAGACCCATTGTTTTACAGAGAGGCTTGCAGTAAAGCGATTTGCAGACACTGCAGATTTACACCCAATGTGTTCCCATGCAGTGCTACTGAAACTCTTATTATTTGGTCACTTTCAGTGGACACTGGTGGACTTTGGATCTTAATTCCATTCCTGATATGGATATGTGGCCCCAGTTCACCTTCCTATCCCCTCACCGCTCTGCTCTGCTCTCCGGTACTCTGCTCTGCTCTGGGTTTTGCACAATCTCCTCCATAATCTGGATTATGTGTAAACATATTCTCCACTCTAACCAACCATGTGCCACACAGAGACACATAGATGGGTTGGTTGTTTAGCAATAAAAACTGACGCTTGCGCAACTACTGGGCAAAACAGACAGGGTTGGCTTAAATTGCTGACAACATGTAAACTATATTTTGTTATCTCCCGAGTGTCGCAGCGGTCTAAGGCACTGCATCGCCGTCACTACAGACCCGGGTTCGGTCACAGCCGGCCATGACCGGGAGACCCATGAGGCGGCGCACAATTGGCCCAGTGTCGTCGGGTTAGGGGAGGGTTTGGCCAGCCAGGATTTCCTTGTCCCATCGCGCTCTAGTGGCTCCTTGTGGCGGGCCGGGCGTCTGCAAGCTGACTTTGGTCGCCAGCTGGATGGTGTTTCCTCCGACACATTGGTGCGGCTGGCTTCCGTGTTAACCGAGCAGTGTGTCAAGAAGCAGTGCGGCTTGACAGGGTCGTGTTTCAGAGGACGCATGGCTCTCGACCTTCGCCTCTCCTGAGTCCGTAGGGGAGTTGCAGTGATGGGACAACACTGTAACTACCAATTGGACAACATGAATATTGGGGAGAAAAAGGGGTAAAAGTACAACAACAACAAAAAACTATATTTTGTTTCATTTGCACAATGAGCACTTGTCTGTCAAATATATCGTTACAGTTGTTGATTAGCTAGCTAGCGAATGTTTGCTGTATTAGAATTGACATGAAATCAGTCAAAACACCTCAAAACAAGACATGGTATCAACAAGATAAAACTAGCTGAAACAAGCCACCTACGATTCCCCACATGGCAGCTTTTAGTCATTGTTGCTAGCTATCAGAATCATAAAAACGCACGGCTTCCGGCCACATCGATGTGCGCGCATCATTTTTGTGACGTTGTCAACCAACCCCATCTATAGGGTTTGTCCCAATAATCCCTCCTCCCTACTGAAGTGTGCACTGGTTCACTACTCTCTACAAATGTAAAAGCATTGGATTTGTATTGGCAGGGGCTAGAGGGAGTTTCCATATACCAGTCATTACCTTTCAAATCCATGAAGGGAAGTGAACAAGTGTACACTTTGGGAGAAAGGAGAGACTATTAGGATGCAACCAGAGACTTCCACTAGCTCTCTGACAGTTTGCCAATCAAAGCTCTGCCTACACGTTCTTTAGAGACACCAACCTACTACCCTGGACTACTTTCTATAAGCAATGAAAGGTTGAGAGTCAATAGTTTGAAAAGGCAGCATATACTGTCCTGAAATAACTATATGTCCAACAATGAATGCTGGATTTTTGTTGTTGATATTAATAACATCATGCTTGTCTTTGCGCTCACTAGCTTATTTTAACACTTTCATTAGGCAAATTGTCCACTCTAGCGTTTAAACTCAGAGTCAGAAAGTTGGGGGTGATATTGGCCAATAACAATAATGTGAATAACATCATGCTTGTCTTTGTGCTCACTAGCGTATTTTAACACTTTCAATAAGCAAATTGTCCCCTCCAGTATGGCTCTCGCATGGCTCTCAAGCTTTTCTTTAAGCTTGATTTGGTATGTACTATAAAGTCAGAGAGATGGAAGGGGAAGTGATATTGTAAACTTAGAGAGATGGGGGAGTTATATTTGCCATCAACCACTGAGCTGTAAAGAGCAGTATGGAGTGCATGGAGAGTAGTGATGCTGAACGTTCCATGGTTAGAACAGGGTCATTGTGTTTACATGCTACTGTAAGTAGGACACTGTTACTGCTGAACGATTGTGTTCTCTCTCTCTCTCTCTCTCTCTCTCAACAAACAACAGAGGAGAGTGTGTGGTGTCAGTCTGCCACTGAGATAATATTTCTAACCCATATGTAGTTAGCTTACTGCACAGAAATATAATTAGATAGCTCTATGTAGTACTAATATACACTAAGTATGTGGACACCCCTTCAAATTAGTGGATTTGGCTATTTCAGCCACACCCATTGCTGACAGGTGTATAAAATCAAACACCGCCATGCAATCTCCATAGACAAACATTAGCAGTAGAATGGCCCATACTGAAGAGCTCAGTGACTTTCAACGTGGCACCGTCATAGGATGCCACCTTTCCAACAAGTCAGTTTATCAAATTTCGGCCCTGCTAGAGCTGCCCCGGTCAACTGTAAGTGCTGTTATTGTGAAGTGGAAACGCCTAGGAGCAACAACTCACTGCCGAGTTCCAAACTTTTCCAAACTGCCTCTGGAAGCAACGTCAGCACAATAACTGTTAGTCTGGAGTGTTGTTAAGCTCGCTGCCGTTGGACTTTGGAGCAGTGGAAACGCGTTCTCTGGAGTGATGAATCACGCTTCACCAGCTGGCAGTGCAACAGATGAATCTGGGTTTGGCGGATGCCAGGAGAACGCTAACCGCCCCAATGCATAGTGACAACTGTATTTGTATTTGTATTTATTATGGATCCCCATTAGCTGCCAAGGCAGCAGCTACTCTTCCTGGGTTCCGCCAAAATTAAGGCAGTTACATATTTTTTTTAAACTTTATAATACATTTCACAACATATTAATTGTGTGCCCTCAGGCCCCTACTCTACTACCACATACAGTTGAAGTCGGAAGTTTACATACACCTTAGCCAAATACATTTAAACTCTGTTTTTCACAATTCCTGACATTTAATCCTAGTAAAACATCCCTGTCTTAGGTCAGTTAGGATCACCACTTTATTTTAAGAATGTGAAATGTCAGAATAATAGTCGAGAGAATGATTTATTTTAGCTTTTATTTCTTTCATCACATTCCCAGTGGGTCAGAAGTTTACATACACTCAATTAGTATTTGGTAGCATTGCCTTTAAATTGTTTAACTTGGGTGAAACGTTTTGGGTAGCCTTCCACAAACTTCCCACAATAAGTTGCGTGGATTTTGGCCCATTCCTCCTGACAGAGCTGGTGTAACTGAGTCAGGTTTGTTGGCCTCCTTGCTCGCACACGCTTTTTCAGTTCTGCCCATAGGATTGAGGTCAGGGCTTTGTGATGGCCACTCCAATACCTTGACTTTGTTGTCCTTACTACTTTGGAAGTATGCTTGGGGTCATTGTCCATTTGGAAGACCCATTTGCGACCAAGCTTTAACTTCCTGACTGATGTCTTGATATGTTGCTTCAATATATCCACATACATTTCCTTCCTCATGATGCCATCTATTTTGTGAAGTGCATCAGTCCCTCCTGCAGAAAAGCACCTCCACAGCATGATGCTGCCACCCCCGTGCGTCACGGTTGGGATGGTGTTCTTCGGCTTGCAAGCAGCCCCCTTTTTCCTCCAAACATAACAATGTTCATTATGGCCAAACAATTATATTTTTGTTTCATCAGACCAGAGGACATTGCTCCAAAAGGTACGATCTTTGTCCCCATGTGCAGTTGAAAACCGTAGTCTGGCTTTTTTATGGCGGATTTGGAGCAGTGGCTTTTTCCTTGCTGAGCGGCCTTTCAGGTCATGTCGATATAGGACTCATTTTACTGTGGTGGATATAGATACTTTTGTACCTGTTTCCTCCAGTATCTTCACAAGGTCCTTTGCTGTTGTTCTGGATTGATTTGCACTTTTCGCACCAAAGTACGTTCATCTTTAGGAGATAGAACGTGTCTCCTTCCTGAGCGGTATGATGGCTGCGTGGTCCCATGTTGTTTATACTTGTGTACTATTGTTTGTACAGATGAACGTGGTACCTTCAGGCGTTTGGAAATTGCTCCCAAGGATGAACCAGACTTGTGGAGGTCTACAATTTGTTTTCTGTGGTCTTGGCTGATTTATTTTGATTTTCCCATGATGTCAAGTAAAGAGGCACTGAGTTTGAAGGCAGGCCTTGAAATACATCCACTGGTACACCTCCAATTGACTCAAATGATGTCAATTAGTCTATCAGAAGCTTCTAAAGCCATGACATCATTTTCTGGAATTTTCCAAGCTGTTTAAAGGCACAGTCAACTTAGTGTATGTAAACTTCTGACACACTGGAATTGTGATACAGTGAATTATAAGTGAAATAATATGGCTGTAAACAATTGTTGGAAAATGTACTTGTGTCATGCACAAGTAGATGTCCTAACCGACTTGTCAAAACTAAAGTTTGTTAACAATAAATGTGTGGTGTGGTTGAAAAACAGGTTTTAATGACTCCAACCTAAGTGTATGTAAACTTACGACTTCAAATGTATGTACAACACAAAATCCATGTGTACGTGTGTGTATAGAGCGTATGTTATCGTGTGTTTGTATGCACGTGTCTGTGTCTGTTTGCGTGCTTCACAGTCCCCACTGTTCCATAAGGTGTATTTTTATCAGTTTTTTTAATCTAATTTTACTGCTTGCATGAGTTACTTGATGTGGAATAGAGTTCCATGTAGTCATGGCTCTATGTAGTACTGTGCCCCTCCCATAGTTTGTTCTTTTTCTGGTGGCATGTCTTGTGGGGTATGCATGAGTGTCCGAGCTGTGTGCCAGTAGTTCAAATAGACAGCTTCAACAGGTCAATAACTCTCACAAATACAAGTAGTGATGAAGTCAATCTCTCCTCCACTTTGAGCCAGGAGAGATTGACATGCATATTATTTATGTGTACATCCAAGGGCCAGCCGTGCTGCCCTGTTCTGAGCCAATTGTACAGTTTTCATGGTTCGGGCTAGGCCCCTTAGTTCCAGTGAAGGGAAATCTTAACGCTACAGCATACAATGACATTCTAGACGAGTCTGTGCTTCCAACTTTGTGGCATCAATTTGGGGAAGGCCCTTTCCTGTTTCAGCATGACAATGTCCCCATACACAAAGCGAGGTCCATACATAAATGGTGGAGTGGAGGCTGTTATAGTAAAAAAGGGGGGACCAACTCCATATTAATGCTTATGATTTTAGAATGAGATGTTTGACGAGCAGGTGTCCACATACTTTTGTAGATTCCAAGATGGCGTAGCTGTGTGGTCGTGTTTTTTTCTGTGTCCTTGTGTAAATAGGCCGTTTTCTTTTGTTTTTTTGTCTATTTTGTATATATTTCTCAATTTTAGTTTTCATTCTTTAACTAAATATACTTTCCTGCAACCCGCCTCACCCAACGTGGAAAGGATTATATTATTTCTTTATAACTTTTATCAAGAACCTTAAGCTGAAACTAGTCTAGCTGCAACCGAATGGCTACTTGCTATTAGCCACCGTTGTCAGTGGCCTGCACTACCCACCAGCCAGCTCTAGCTCTAGCCTGGACAATTTGTTGGCCAGTCTGCACAGCGTGCTATCGACCCAGAGCATATCAGATTTTCTGCCGGAATCACTGGACCCTAGCGCCGGATCATCGCAACCAGCTAGCTGCAACCAAATGGCTGTTGTTGTTGGCTAATTACCATTGCCCCTTAGCAAGCACCAGTTAGCCTTGAGCTAGCCTCGAGCCAGGCCCATCTCCCGGCTATCTACCTCTCTGTCAACCGGACGGGACCTCCTAGTGTTGACACGGAGCCCCGCCGATCCAACACGACTGGTTTGCCGATGAAATCGTCTGATGTGGTTTCAACAGGCTTCCCGTTACGACGTCGACCACGAAGATCCAACTGCTATCCCCGGCCCACTAGCACACGCAAGCCGGGCTTCTTGCTCGCCAGTGCTGTAGCAGCCCCCGAACTACCTCCGAACTCTCCTATTGCTGTTCACCGGACCTTATGATAACTCAGCTATACAGCTGATGCCTGCTGGACTGTTCCTTTATACGGTACCGCATCCTGTTTATGTTTAGCCTCAGCCCAAACTTTGTCGCCATTACCAGCTGTTGTCTTAGCTCTCTCGAATAACACCTGTGATTGCTTTATGACTCTCTCCCATGTCAATATGCCTTGCTTATTGCTGTTTTGGTTATTTCTTGTTGTACTATTTCACTGTAGAGCCCCCAGCCCAGCTCAACTTGCCGTAGACAGCTCCTTTGTCCCACCCCACATACACGTGGAGACCGACTCAATCGGTGCCTCCAGTGATGCTATCTCTTTCATCGTTACCCAACGCTTAGCTTTACCTCCACTGTACTCATATCCTTGTCTGTACATAATGCCCTGAATCTATTCTACAACGCCCGGAAATCTGCCCCTTTTTTTCTCTGTACCCACCGCACTAGAAGACCAGTTTTTAAAGCCTTTAGTCGTATCCTTATTCTACTCCTCCTCTGTTCCTCTGGTGATGTAGAGGTTAACCCAGGCCCTGTAGCCCCCAGTATCACTCCTACTCCCCAGGCGTTATCATTTGTTGACTTCTGTAACCGTAAAAGCCTTGGTTTCTTGCACGTTAACATCAGAAGCCTCCTCCCTAAGTTTGAGTTATTCACTGCATTAGCACACTCCGCCAACCCTGATGTTCTAGCAGTGTCTGAATCCTGGCTTAGGAAGGCCACCAAAAATTCAGAAATGTCCATCCCCAACTATAACATTTTCCGTCTCGATAGAACTGCCAAAGGGGGTGGGGTTGCAATCTACTGTAGAGCTCTATCATACTATCCAGGTCTGTGCCCAAACAGTTTGAGCTTCTACTTCTAAAAATCCACCTTTCCAGAAATAAGTCTCTCACTGTTGCCGCTTGCTACAGACCCCCCTCAGCCCCGAAGCTGTGCCCTGGACACCATATGTGAACTGATTGCCCCCCATCTATCCTCAGAGTTCGTACTGCTTGGTGACCTAAACTGGGATATGCTTAACACCCCGGCCAACCTACAATCTAAACTAGATGCCCTCAATCTCACACAAATTATCAACAAACCTACCAGGTACAACCCAAAATCTGTAAACATGAGCACGCTCATAGATATCATCCTGACAAATGTACCCTCTAAATACACCTTCGCTGTCTTCAACCAGGATCTCAGCGATCTCTGCCTTATTGCCTGCGTCCGTAATGGGTCCGCGGTCAAACGACCACCCCTCAACTAAGAACAGATATAGCCCCTGGTTCTCCTCAGACTTGACTGCCCTTGACCAGCACAAACACATCATGTGGCGTACTGCATTAGCATCGAACAGCCCCCGAGATATGCAACTTGTCAGGGAAGTCAGGAACCAATATACACAATCAGTTAGGAAAGCAAAGGCTAGCTTTTTCAAACAGAAATTTGCATCCTGTAGCACTAACTCCAGAAACTGTTTTGGGACACTGTAAAGTCCATGGAGAATATGAGCACCTCCTCCCAACTGCCCACTGCACTGAGGCTAGGAAACACTGTCACCACCGATAAATCAAATCGGAGGGCCTGTTGTCTGGACCTCTGGCAGTCTCTATTGGGGTGCCACAAGGTTCAATTCTCGGGCCGACTCTATTCTCTGTGTATATCAATGATGTCGCTCTTGCTGCTGGTGATGTTCGGATCCACCTCTATGCGGACGACACCATTTTGTATACATCTGGCCCTTCATTGGACACTGTTTTAACAAACCTCCAAACGAGCTTCAACGCCATACAACACTCCTTCCGTAGCCTCCAACTGCTCTTAAACACTAGTAAAACTAAATGCATGCTCTTCAACCGAACGCTGCTTGCACCCGCCCACCCGACTAGAATCACTACTCTCTGCGGGTCTGACCTAGAGTATGTGGACACCTACAAATACCTAGGTGTCTGGTTAGACTGTAAACTCTCCTTCCAGACTCACATTAAGCATCTCCAATCAAAAGTTAGATCTAGAATCGGCTTCCTATTTCGCAACAAAGCCTCCTTCACTCATGCTGCCAAACATGACCTCGTAAAACGGACTATCCTACCGATCCTTAACTTCGGCGATGTCATTTACAAAATAGCCTCCAACACTCTACTCAGCAAATTGGATGTAGTCTATCACAGTGCCATCCGTTTTGTCACCAAAGCCCCATATACTACCCACCATTGTGACCTGTACGCTCTTGTTGGCTGGCCCTCATTACATATTCGTTGCCAAACCCACTGGCTCCAGGTCATCTATAAATCACTGCTAGGCAAATCCCCGTCTTATCTTAGCTCACTGGTCACCATATCAACACCCACCTGTAGTCTGCACTCCAGCAGCTATATCTCACTGGTCATCCCCAAAGCCAACACCTCCTTTGGCCGCCATTCCTTCCAGTTCTCTGCTGCCAATGACTGGAACAAACTGCAAAAATCTCTGAAGCTGGAGACTCTTATCTCCCTCACTAACTTTAAGCATCAGTTGTCAGAGCAGCTTACCGATCACTGCACCTGTACACAGCCCATCTGTAATTAGCCCATCCAACTACCTCATCCCCATATTGTTATTTATTTTGCTCATTTGCACCCCAGTATCTCTATTTGCACATCCTCTTTTGCACATCTATCATTCCTGTGTTAATACGATATTGTAACTATTTTGCACAATGGCCTATTTATTGCCTTACCTCCATAATTTACTACATTCGCACACACTGTATATATATTTTCTGTTGTATTTTTGACTTTATGTTTTGTTTATCCCATATGTAACTCTGTGTTGTTGTTTTTATCACAATGCTTTGCTTTATCTTGGCCAGGTCGCAGTTGTAAATGAGAACTTGTTCTCAACTGGCTTACCTGGTTAAATAAAGGTGAAATGAAATAAAAAAAATAAAAAAAAATGTACCTAAATAATTAAGTTTAATTGTCAAGTTACTGTTCTAAACCAATGCTATTTGGAATATTCCATGATTATTATTAAAGGTAGAGATGTCATTGTAAAAGCCTTACTGCGGACGTGGTTCTCAGCACAGTAGAGCATATCAGCTGCATGGATAAACTGGTATCCAGAGCCTCGGACCCGGAGCTCAGCCTCAGTGTAGCCCAGCACGATCTTCCCCCTGCAATGCAATAAGATTCACAACAACACCATTATTATAGACGAGACGATAGTCGTCTATTATAGGCATTGGTTGAAGCTCAGTGTTAAATTAAAATCTCTCTATCATACGTAAGCCAAAATGACACCAATCTCGATGAAAATACGCAAATCAACTTGGAGGTACACACACTCCCCGCCTCTGTCGTGAGCCGTTTGTCCGTTACCGAGAACCACATACCACATTTTTTAACAGGGCAGTTAGCAATTCAGTTTTAAGAGTATTTATTGCGCCTACCTAGCTCAAATTCTAGACATTTGATTAAAACGAGACTATAGAGTCCATGAAGTGACCATTGGACTTAAAATATGCCAGATTGACTGAGTTTGTAGGTGCAGCAGTCTTTATTAAATGTATAATTTATCGTTCTCACATGCACATTTCTGTCTGTTAAGAAACAACGATCATCTACCTTTTTGTAGCTGACAATGCTAACATCTTTTTTTAGCCGAAACTCAATAGTTCTAACACTGGGTTGGTTGCTCGGCAACAACACAGCTGCTTGCACCATGCTGCCAGTCATAAGAAGTGTATGCGAACAAACCTAGGCTAATGTATATAGCTAGCTATATGGTGGTATTCAAGCTGAGGTTAATCAATAATTGCACAAATATATTATGATTAGCTAGGTAGCTAACTAGCTAACGTTACCTAACTAACGTTAGCTTGCTTGTACAAAGTCCAGCAGCTAGCCTCTGTAGCTCGCTAACACCAGTCAGCTGAAAGCTAGCTAGCTAACCAACAGGCAAATACAGATCGCTAGCCAATGAATGTGGTTTTGTTTTCATTAGATAGGTAGCTAGCTAGCTAACGTAACATTATACCAGCCAGATGAGCTAACGTTGGCTAGGTAGCTAACCAACAAGCGATGAAAGCTAGCTAGCTAGCTAGCTATATTTTGCCAAGTAGGGTTTTTCACATATGGCTAAAGTCATCATGTGGAAACTGCTGATGTAGACACTTGCGTGTAATTGGAGCACAAACAAATATGCACAAATAAACTAGCAAACGTCCTTGGCTGTTATGATAGCCAATTAACTTCAGCTAGCAAAGTAACCTTAGCCAACGTAAGACTGTACCATTAGCTAACGTGTATGGCCAGTTAATGCAAAACAATATATCATAATATATCATTCATTCTAGCACAAAACATAACTAGCTGGAACGACAGAGCGAACAGACGCGAACTGGCTAAGTCAATTCAGTGGCTAGCTTTGCACTTGGCTAGCTAACAGTAGCTGCTAGGGGTAAGTCATAACCTACACTTGTGTTTTGTTTTTTACATATTGATAGCCCGAGTCGCTCAAGGAATTCGGGACATGGGTGACTAGTTAACGTTAGTTTGGCTCTCTCTGTGTGTTCGTGCCGTGAAAGGAGGGGTTCTTCTTTGTCTGAAAGCAATGGCTAGCTAGTTTGCTAACTATTCTAGCTAACTAACTGGCTGAATAAGTTGACTACGGACTCGCTCAAGCTGTCGGGACTTACCCACAACGTTAGACACGGACACGAACGATCTGCTTGAGTGTTGATACACTGGTGGTTGTTGTGGCTGAGTATTGGCGCTAAACCCTGCTGTTGGAGACCGGCATGCTAGCTGGCTGTGGCGTCTTATGACGAGGTGCCCGGACGTTTTTCACGGAATAATACTGCACCTAGTTAGCTAGCTGAATAAACTAGGTTAGTCTATTCCTAGAAAACATTGAACCGCTGTAGTTTACAACAATTATAGTTTCTGAGGTGGAAGTTGGGAGAGTTATATTTGGGAGTTGTGGTGAGGGAGGCCCCGCTCTCTCCTTTCCCAGATGTTTAGTTCATTTTATTCCGATCTCCTCTGCATTATTGTAGCCATCTGCTGCACCCTGTCAACTATGCCTCTGCCTATCCCTGTTCTCTCCTCTCCGCACAGGCTACACAAACGCCTCACACCGCGTGGCTGCTGCCTCTCTAACCTGGTGGTCCCTGCACGCACGACCCACGTGGAGTTCCAGGTCTCAGGCAGCCTCTGGAACTGCCGTTCTGCTGCCAACAAGGCAGACTTCATCCCAGCCTATGCTACCCTCCAGTCCCTCGACTTCTTGGCGCTGACGGAAACATGGATTACCACTGAAAACACTGCTACTCCTGCTGCTCTCTCCTCGTCTGACCATGTGTTCTCGCATACCCCGAGAGCATCTGGTCAGCGGGGTGGTGGCACAGGAATCCTCATCTCTCCCAAGTGGACATTCTCAATTTTTCCCCTGACCCATCTGTCTATCTCCTCATTTGAATTCCATGCTGTCACAGTCACTTGCCCATTTAAGCTTAATATCCTTGTCATCTATCGCCCTCCCGTCTGGATTACTGCAACTCGCTGTTGGCTGGGCTCCCTGCCTGTGCCATTAAACCCCTACAACTCATCCAGAATGCCGCAGCCCGTCTGGTGTTCAACCTTCCCAAGTTCTCTCACGTCACCCCGCTCCTCCGCACACTCCACTGAATTCCAGTTGAAGCTCGCATCTGCTAAAAGACCATGGTGCTTGCCTACGGAGCTGTGAGGGGAACGGCACCTCCGTACCTTCAGGCTCTGATCAGTCCCTACACCCAAACGAGGGCACTGCGTTCATCCACCTCTGGCCTGCTGGCTCCCCTACCTCTGCAGAAGCATAGTTCCTGCTCAGCCCAGTCAAAACTGTTCGCTTCTCTGGCACCCCAATGGTGGAAGAAGCTCCCTCACGATGCCAGGACAGCGGAGTCACTCACCACCTTCCGGAGACATTTGAAACCCCACCTCTTTAAGGAATACCTGGGATAGGGTAAAGTAATCCTTCTACCCCCCCCCCCTTTACTCCACACGCTGCACCAGGTTAAAACAACATCAGAATTGTTGCTTGCTTAGTGACTTGCTGTGTGCCAGTCAGTCTCATTGACTAGACGTACCATAGTAAATGTACATCTGAAATAAGTATGTTATGTTATGTTTGGTATGGTTACATAAGACAGAAGGTTACTTAAAGAACACTTCTCCTATTTCTGAAGTAAATCTCTATTTTTTATGTAAATGGCATGTTCTCAAAAACAAGCCAAATCACAAAAAAAGTGTCTGGACCCTTCTATAACATGCCATCACAAATAGAGATTTATTTCAGAAATAGGAAAAGTCCCGAGTGTCGTTGGTCGGGGTGGAAGGATGGGCATATAACGCGAATGTCTAGCAACCCAAAAGTTGTTTGAATGTCATCATGGACAACTTTAGCATTTTAGCTAAATACCTATTTTGCAACTACTTAGCATGTTAGCTAACCCTTCCCCTAACCTTAACCCTTTTACATAACTCCTAACCTTAACCCTAACCCCTAGCCTAGCTAACATTAGCCGCCTAGCTAACGTTAGCCACAACAAATTGGAATTCGTAACATGTAATACATATTGCAAATTCATAAGGAGATATTTTGATCATTCTTTCGTTTATAGTTTTGACAGCCCCCTCCTGACACGCACACTTATTTACATGTATTAGGTGGCTCTTAAAAGAGCCTTTGGGTTTGTGGAGAGGCAGGCAAGTGGCAGTGAGTGTGTACTACTGCATGCATCTTGCTAGAAAGGAGGAGAGATCAGCTCTCAGACTCTCAAGGAAAAGGTTGTTGCACTCATTTTTTAGATGCACGCCATCCCTCCCTTGGTTTTTGCCCTAGCACTACACAGATGACTCAAATAACCAACTCATCATCAAGCTTTGATTATTTGAATCAGCTGTGTAGTGCTATGGCAAAAAACTAAACGTGCACCCAGGGGTGCCCCAGGACCAAGTTTGGGAAACCCTGCCCTACGGTAATACCCAGGGACACAGTGATTTATGGCAAAGTGGCCGATTGTGGGCATGCGCCTGTCACAGAGAAATGCAAACACCAGCTGGTTGAGAGAGCGCCGGGCCATCTCTATGAGCTTGTTGATGTCCTCCTCCCACTGGAACATCTAACTCCTCCACTGTGTGATGTCAGAGTAGACCACCATTGTTCTGCGGAACATTCAGATGACGACCTCCAAATCAGCTTACATCTGACACACCAGGGCTGTCTCCTTTGTGTGTCCCAAGTCATTTCCACCGAGGTGGATGACTATGATATATTGACAGTCACACCTCGCCTTAGCGAGAGATAATTTTTCAGAACCCTTTCATTGAGAACAGCTCATCCATATGTTGCGCTCCTGTAGTAATCTAGCCAGCTATACTGTTTAATCGCATAGTAAATATTTGCTTCAGTCTTTGTTTCCTTGCTCTTGCCAATTTGCTTTGAGCAACGATCAGTAGGAGTATAAGCTGGGATCTTATCAATAAATACAATTGATAAAATGTACGACATTGTGAGGGTTCACAAGGAGAGCAAGTGTTAGGCTGTATTATAAACTGGGTGGTTTGAGCCCTGAATTCTGATTGGCTGAATGCCGTGGTACAACAGACCGTATACCACGGGTATGACAAAACATTTACTTTTACTCTTCTAATTACGTTGGTAACCAGTTTATAATAGCAATAAGGCACCTCGGGGGTTTGTGGTATATGGCCAATATACCACAGCTAAGGGCTGTATCCAGGCACTCCGCATTGCGTCGTGAAAAAGAACAGCCCTTAGCCATGGTATATTGGCCATATACCACACCCCCTCGGGCCTTATTGCTTAATTATAATGTTGTATAATAATGTTGCATAATCACCTTCCGGTGTAAAAACCATGGAAATAAAATAAATAATATATATTTTTAAGTGAGAATAGGCATTGGTCTGAAGCCGAAAAGAAAGGAAATTCACGAGCACCCATGCTCTACCAAGGTTTTCCAGCACACAGCTTTGACCTACTACAGTAGCTATGTTGATATTGTACTTCAAACTATGTGTCATTTGGTTGTATGTATTTTTAGACCTAGGCCTATTGTAAATTTGTATTATTGTTGCGTCACCATCATAATTGCAAAAATAAATACATATACAAACATAACTTTAAGCAACACATTATTTTGACCGAGGTAATGAACTGTCCATTGATCAGCACAGCAATTGATAAAACAGGATAATGTTTGAAACACAATTGGTTCTGAGCTTATGTCAGTATTACACAGGTAAGCTAACAGTTACAGAAATCAGGCATGCAGACAGGCTCTATCTATCTGAGCTACTATGTCCAACCTGTTGTTATGTTGGGTACCTACTGACCAAAAAAGGATGTTATTATGATCATGTTTTTTCAATGACATGTTTTGCTAAAATAAAGTTTTAAGGAAATACAGGCATGCATCACATTACTACAAGACAAAACAGCTCAATCAAATCTGAAAGTCTTGTAAGTATAAAAGCAAAGCTTGCTTTGAGATAACGTCTTACTGTGGTGTGTGAAGAATCAAATACTTTACCTTGCATGTGGTACAAAACACATTATTGTGGAAGCAACTCCTCTAAGAGTATGAATTAGGCTGTTTGAGAAGGTTTGAATTCTATTCAACCTGCCTACACATAGTTTGAAGTACAATACCAACATAGCTACTGTAGTAGGTCAAAGCTGTGTGCTGTAAAACCTTGATAGAGCATTGGTGAAATAGGCATTGTCGTGCCCATGTGAATTTCCTTTATTTTTCGGCTTCAGGCTATTCTCACTTAAAACGTAGTTTTTTGTTTTTTATTAGAGACAGAATAATAATTGTAAGACCATTATACAATAGGACATCAACGGCAGTGAAAATATGTTTGAATTACCACTACTTCAAACATATTATAGCCATTATAGCTCTATCGACCCAGAGCATATCGGATTTTCTGCCGGAATCACTGGACCTTAGCGCCGGATCATCGCAACCAGCTAGCTGCAACCAAATGGCTGTTGTCGTTGGCTAATTACCATTGACCCTTAGCAAGCACCAGTTAGCCTTGAGCTAGCCTCGAGCCAGGCCCATCTCCCGGCTATCTACCTCTCTGTCAACCGGACGGGACCTCCTAGTGTTGACACGGAGCCCCGCCAATCCAACACGACTGGTTTGCTGACGAAATCGTCTGATGTGGTTTCAACAGGCTTCCCGTTACGACGTCGACCACGAAGATCAATCTGCTAGCCCCGGCCCGCTAGCACACGCAAGCCGGGCCTCTTGCTCGCCAGTGCTGTAGCAGCCCCCAAACTACCTCCGAACTCTCCTATTGCTGTTCAACGGTCCTTATGATAACTCAGCTATTCAGCTGATGCCTGCTGGACTGTTCCTTTATACGGTACCGCATTGTGTTTATGTTTAGCCTCAGCCCAAACTTTGTCGCCATTACCAGCTGTTGTCTTAGCTCTCTCGAATAACACCTGTGATTGCTTTAAGCCTTTCTCCCATGTCAATATGTCTTGCTTATTGCTGTTTTGGTTATTTCTTATTGCACTATTTCAATGTAGAGCCCACAGCCCAGCTCAACCTGCCTTAGACAGCTCCTTTGTCCCACCCCCCATACACGCTGTCACGCTCGTTTATAGACGGGACGGACCAAGGCGCAGCGTGATATACATACATGTTTATTTATATAGAATAAACACCACGACAAAACAACAAACGAAACGTGAAGTCCAAGGTAGACAAATAACATACCTCACACGGAACAAGATCCCACAACTAACTAGTGCCAAAAGGCTGCCTAAGTATGGTCCCCAATCAGAGACAACGAGTGACAGCTGCCCCTGATTGGGAACCACACAGGCCAACATAGAAATAGACATACTTGAACATATCACCATAGAAATATACAACATAGAATATACACACCCTGACTCAACAAATAAACGTCCCCTGAGTCAGGGCGTGACACACGCGGAGACCGACTCAATCGGTGCCTCCAGTGATGTGATCTCTTTCATCGTTACCCAACGCTTAGGTTTACCTCCACTGTACTCATATCCTTCCATATCCTTGTCTGTACATAATGCCCTGAATCTATTCTACAATGCCCGGAAATCTGCCCCCTTTTTTTCTCTGTACCCAATGCACTAGAAGACCAGTTCTTAAAGCCTTTAGCCGTATTCCTTATTCTACTCCTCCTCTGTTCCTCTGGTGATGTAGAGGTTAACCCAGGCCCTGTAGCCCCCAGTATCACTCCTACTCCCCAGGCGTTATCATTTGTTGACTTCTGTAACCGTAAAAGCCTTGGTTTCTTGCACGTTAACATCAGAAGCCTCCTCCCTAAGTTTGAGTTATTCACTGCGTTAGCACACTCCGCCAACCCTGATGTTCTAGCAGTGTCTGAATCCTGCTTAGGAAGGCCACCAAAAATTCAGAAATATCCATCCCCAACTACAACATTTTCCGTCTCGATAGAACTGCCAAAGGTGGTGGAGTTGCAATCTACGTTAGAGATAGCCTGCAGAGCTCTATCATACTATTCAGGTCTGTGCCCAAACAGTTTGAGCTTGTACTTCTAAAAATCCACCTTTCCAGAAATAAGTCTCTCACTGTTGCTGCTTGCTACAGACCCCCCTCAGCCCGAGCTGTGCCCTGGACACCATATGTGAACTGATTGCCCCCTATCTATCCTCAGAGTTCGTACTGCTTGGTGACCTAAACTGGGATATGCTTAACACCCCGACCAACCTACAATCTAAACTAGATGCCCTCAATCTCACACAAATTATCAACGAACCTACCAGGTCCAACCCAAAATCTGTAAACATGGGCACCCTCATAGATATCATCCTGACAAATGTACCCTCTAAATACATCTCCGTTGTCTTCAACCAGGATCTCAGCAATCACTGCCTTATTGCCTGCGTCCGTAATGGTTCCGCGGTCAAACGACCACCCCTCATCACTGTAAAACGCTCCCTAAAACACTTTAGCGAGCAGGCCTTTCTAATTGACCTGGCCCGGGTATCCTGAATGGATATTGACCTCATTCCGTCAGTAGAGGATGCTTGGTTGTTCTTTAAAAGTGCTTTCCTTTCAATCTTAAATAAGCATGCCCCATTCAAAAAATGCAGAACTAAGAACAGATATAGCCCCTGGTTCTCCTCAGACTTGACTGCCCTTGACCAGCACAAAAACATCCTGTGGCGTACTGCATTAGCATCGAACAACTCCCGCGATATGCAACTTTTCAGGGAAGTCAGGAACCAATATACACAATCAGTTAGGAAAGCAAAGGCTAGCTTTTTCAAACAGAAATTTGCATCCTGTAGCACTAACTCCAAAAAGTTTTGGGACACTGTAAAGTCCATGGAGAATAAGAGCACCTCCTCCCAACTGCCCACTGCACTGAGGCTAGGATACACTGTCACCACCGATTAATCTACAATAATCAAGAATTTCAACAAGCATTTTGCTACGGCTGGCCATGCTTTCCACCTGGCTACCACTACCCCGGCCACCAGCTCTGCACCCTCCGCTGCAAGTTGCCCATGCCCCCACCCCCGCTTCTCCTTTACACAAATTCAGACAGCTGATGTTCTGAAAGAGATGAAAAATCTGGACCCCTACAAATCAGCTGGGCTAGACAATCTGGACCCTTTCTTTCTAAAATTAGCCGCCGAAATTGTCGCAACCCCTTTTACTAGCCTGTTCAACCTATCTTTCGTAACGTCTGAGATCCCCAGAGATTGGAAAGCTGCCGCGGTCATCCCCCTCTTCAAAGGGGGTGACACTCTAGATCCAAAATGTTACAGACTTATATCCATCCTGCCCTGCCTTTCGAAAGTTTTTGAAAGCCAAGTTAACAAACAGATCACCGACAATTTCGTATCCCACCGTACCTTCTCCGCTATGCAATCCAGTTTCCGAGCTGGTCATGGGTGCACCTCAGCCACGCTCAAGGTCCTAAACGATATTATAACCGCGATCGATAAAAGACAGTACTGCGCAGCCGTCTTCATTGACCTGGCCAAGGCTTTTGACTCTGTCAACCACCGC